>NC_139143.1:87650257-87860257 GCF_964270905.1 Leucopleurus acutus | reverse complement strand
TTTATCACATTCTGACTTCTTCATCCCCTTTGTATTCAATCTTGCTAGCCCTGATGAAAGACAGATAGCCAAATTTTAAATGAAGGATTTAATTAATTACTCCAGATCGAGAAAGAGAAATGTTTCTCATCCTGCTTAGTCACAAGAAAAAAGGGGATAAAGGAATTACTATACGAAATTAATGGTGCTGACATGCCACAATGGAACAGTGAGAAAGAAACTTCACTTAGGATTATGGTTAACCTGGGGATGGTGTTGAAAGAAGCCTCGCTAAACTCCTATCTATTCATGCCAGGTTTGCGGGCCAAAATTAGTTGCTTTAACTTACTGGCAGTGACCCAAGACAGGCAAAAGGATACAGGCAGAGCCTAAGAACCACCTCCTCCTACTTCTCTACCTAACACTGAAGTTTATAAAGCTTCCAACCTAAGAATAAAAATCAGCTGAAAAGAACATGAGAATTCTGTTGTTATATATTGATAAGAAGCTATTCATCAAGACTTCTTTTATGAAAAATTCCTCAGGGACACAACATATTTGTTAAAGGAGCTTTCAAGGACATAAGTGTTAATAAGAAGAATAGCTTAGTACTGTTAAAGGGTCCAGACCCCAAGTCCTAAACAAGGAAAGCCTCACAGGACATACATCTATCTATACATCTATAACTCGCAATGCAAGTATAAGGCACTATGTTTAACAACCTGTGACTTCTGTGCTGGCAGCACCGTTTATCAGAAGTTGTAGAATTTAACCTGTCTGTCTCAGTTTCACAGATGCATAAAATCTGCCTGGACTTGCTCATCTTCCATTAGGAAAAAGAAGGGAGATGTTTCAAGTTTTTAAGTTTAGTTTTCTCTACTAACAAGCATTTTAGTACACAATATCCTCTACCCCCACCTTCACTGCTCTCTTCTTATATTTCATCTGCATTAATTGCACTGAACTTTCAAGTGCAAGGCCACTTCTCAGAATTGCAGCATTAGCCAAGCCTGGCCCACGTACACTCATGTAGCTACAAGCAAGTTCAATACTCTAGTATTATGTAGTATTATGAGCTGCCCAGGCCTACCTATGTCTCTACTTTAAAATCAGGAACTATATATAGAGTTTTAATCATAATCCTGATCTGAAAATCTACCTTTTATACACTTTCTAATGTTCCACACTTCCTTTTCAGAAGGTCCTGTTTGAAATACCACTTTAAAATAGGTAATTTTGTCCCATTTTACTAATAAGCAAACTGAGACTCAGAGCAAAAGCAGATTTTCAAGAGCACATCTCAGGTCAAATACTTAAGAGTTACGTGATCTTGGGCAAATTACTTAACCTCTCTGAGTTTCCATACACTCATTGGTAAAACAAGGATATCAAGACTCTCTACCTTACATGAGGACTAAAATAATACCTGTAAAGAGCTTAACTGAGCACACAGCCTAGTATGTAATAAGTGATTAATAAATATTAGCTAGCATAATATTCTTCAGCTTGCCAAAGATCCAATTACTGACAGGATTTAGGGCTCAAATTCAAGTCTGTCTGGCATAGAAACCTGTCTTCTCCATGTCACCAAGCAGGGCTCTTCCAGATGCCTTAATCCACTCACCAGTGCCAGACTGAACCATACAGGAGCATGGCACCAAAAAAAAAAAAAATCAGCAGTGCTGATTTTATCTTTTTTAAAAATTTGGATATTTTTAATCATAATTTTTGCATTAATTTTGATTTTTGAACTATTGCCTTAAAGTATTATTTACCTCAACTGAAGGAACCTTGCTGGCAGAACCAGTTTCAGCAGAAAAAGAGAAAGTGGTTTAACAGTTGATATTCTTCCCAGTGCATTTCTTTGATCTGATACTGCCCCTGAACAGCACTCACCAACAAGGTGAGTGAAAGGGGAAAATGCTGAGTCAGTCATGACTTTTGAAAATGCCTTTCTAGGGCAGTATGGCCACAACACAAACATTGATAACGCATCCTCTACTATAAGCAAGGCTCTGGAAGATTCTGAGTATCTCTGTTCTCTCGCAACTATACAGAAACTTATCAAGAGGACAAAGAAGGCGATGGCTCCAGTTTTCTTGGATGGCTTTTGGAGGCCTGGACCACCAACACTACTCTCTAATCCTGGCAAGGAAAATTGTTAGCTGTTAAAGTTTAACGTTTCTTATACCTAATAGATAAATTTTAGGTAAAATGTGACACAGTTATATTTTATAACATTTTCTATTTATAATACTTTACTTTAAGGGCTTCCCTGGTGGCACACTGGTTGAGAGTCCGCCTGCCGATGCAGGGGACACGGGTTCGTGCCCCTGTCCGGGAGGATCCCACATGCCGCGGAGCGGCTGGGCCCGTGAGCCATGGCCGTTGGGCCTGCGCGTCCGGAGCCTGTGCTCCGCAGTGGGAGAGAGAGGCCACAACAGTGAGAGGCCCGCGTACCGCAAAAAAAAAAAAAAAAAAAAAAAAAATGTAGTTTCTAGTTAGATACTTTGGCAAAAAGTACAGATTCTCCCTTTAAGATTATAATTCTTACCACTAAAAGTAATGGCAGAGTAACTTAGATCAACTCACCCGTTCATAATAATTATAAACTCCAGACAAAATATTAAAGGTACCAGAGAGCAATCAAAGCGGGCAGAAATTAGAAGGGATATGAGCCTCGAAGGAAAAAACAAACTACGTATATGAAACATGCACTTATACACCTTTTTCCCTGAAGAGTATTCCCAAGTTCATGAAGCACAAGAGAAACAGAAAGCAAGCAGAGAATGCAAGTCTTACTGAGCTGAAGAGCCAAAGGTGTCTAGAATTGTCAAAGTAGCTGAAATTTGAGGAGGAGAAATCCTGGAAAAAACAGAACCACAGAGGAGGTAGCCCGAAAACATGTAATATAACTCCACAACAAGATGGTATTTAGGAACACAATGGAAAGCAAGAGCTGGAAGGCTGAAAAGCTGAGCATGGTTCCAGGGAGTCAGAGGTTTTACTTTAAATCCTACCAAATTAGAGGGGCTTGGGATACACCCCAGAATACAGTAAAAGCCTCACGCTTTTCACTGAACCCACTGAGGGGTCATACCTTGGGAGTAAGGATTATATCTAAAGCCCAAGTCTAGACCAAGACGCACCACCAGCCTAAGAGCAAAACAGACCCCCCCACAGCACAGCCCAAATAGCATCAAGGTGATCTTCCAGTAACATTCTTTAGTAGAAGATAAAGTTTAAAATGCATCACTCACAATGTCCAGAAAACAATAAAAACTACCATAAACATGAAGTAAAGGGAAACTGTACCCACAGTCGAGTTAAAGAGCTGTTTATGGAAACATGTTCAAAGACAACCCAGATGTTAAAGAACTGGCAAACAAGGACTTTAAATAACTACGATAAATGCGTCCTTAAAAATACACATTTTGTGAATTTTACAAATCATAACCTCACCCACCCCCAACATTCTAGTGAACTTGAGTTGCCCACGATTTTTAATCAAAGTGGGATTTGGAATGGTTTATATTTGAAAGCCTGAGAAAACAACTTGAAAGTGATTAATGACAGCCAAATTTAATTATATATTTACACCTACCAGTAGGACAAGCGAGAGAATGAAATGCCTTATCTCTCTGTAGTGAGAGGGCTTTATTAAGATATGACAACAACTATTTAGGAGCAATAATTGAGTTCTATGCAAGATTACACCGTTTCTCCTTGTCTGGCTCCCAATCTAATCACAGACTGATAGAGTACTTAGACTCTTAACAGTTAGAAAAAACAGTTGAGCTGTGTACAAAACTAACCTTTAAAAGTACTTATCCTCATCTGTCAATGTGATCTTATCAAGGATTTCTATAACTTCCATAAACAACCATTATAATTTAGCTGAATCAATAACATTATGCTCTTTAAAGAGACAGTCAGACACCTTGTACTTTAAAACATTTTCCATTAACTCCTACCCACCCACCCCAGTAAAAAAAAATTTGGCCTCAGCTTTCTTTTCCTAATCCCCTAAGCAATCTCACGGATAAAAAGACAATCATATGTCCTGCATATCTGATGTAATTTTTATAAACCTTCTAAGTGTTCTAATATTTATTACCATTTTGTGAAAACAGTATTTACTGAGCAAGCTGGAGTAACTTCTTTCCCCACGGAAGAAAAGCAAAGCTGGTGAAGATATACTGAAAGGTCTGCTAAATAAATGGTACTTTTACTTAAATTTTTCTTAACGTTCTGTGGAGGTTGGCTGGCATGGCACTGTAGGACGACTGATTTGGCTTCCCTGATGTTGTTCTTGCTTTTCCTGTGTCCACTTATGTAGACACTGATACTCCTGAAGATGCTAACATTACTTTTATTGAAGTAGAGAAACATTCTCTTTTTACAAGGTTTGTTGTTCACATCGGTCTCCCGAAAAGATGGCCTTGCCCATTTTATTCCCTTACTCTCCTTTTCTCTAGAAGCTTGTTTCCCTCACAACAGGGTTGGAAGACATCTGAGGGATGTCCAGGACTAAATCCAGAACTATATCCATAAGCAACCCACCCCATCAATAATTAACAAGTATCCAGGGACAGAATTCAGGCAGCTCCATTTTTGTCAATCACAAAGTGAGTTCCCTGTTTCCTAGCAATGCTTCTTCCAAAAACTAGGGTCAACTTTGTCTCTCTCACCTTGGTTGCAGAGTCTGAGACTAACAGCTCACAAATCTGTTTTCTCCCCGAAATGTCCCTTAGTGTCCATTCCTGGTAAGTGCTCAGAGATTGGTCTCCTCTACAGCCCTCGTTCCCCATGTCAGACCACAAATATGTAGGCCAACACTTAGAACGTATTTGAAATTCTCCCTGCATAAGTCACCAAGTTGAATTATCTCTAAATAGAACTAAATTGCCTCTCTGTGTAGTACTACCATCCTGAATGCTACATGAAGCCAACAAAATTCTCAGAGGAAAGGACAGTTTCTACTTATTTAAGACAAACAGATTTAAAGACATGTGAGTGATATCTACTGAGCACTTTTGGTTCAAGAAACATATCGTTGAGCGCTAGCTACATACCAGGCACTGTACTAGGCATTAACTGTGCAAAAGCACACAAGACCAGGACTTCACACTCTAGTGGAAGAAACCAACACATCAACAAATGATCATAGTATAATGGGTTAACTACCATGAGAGAGATAAATAATAGAATAAAGCAGGTAACTAAGACACCAGATGCCAAAGAGATTAACAAGATTTCAGTGGCCAATTCTAAGGTACCAAGTTCCTTTCCTTATTATCTCCAGCTGTGTTTCCATTCTTAGAGGAGACTACATCACATGTTTTTGGTTGGATTTTTTTTCCCAGCTAGAAAAACTAAGTGAACAGTCCATAATCAGTTACATAAAAAATTTCACTTCCAGTGTTATATTTATTCCAATCCAAACAACCTATTGTTAAGCTTTACTGTCATCACAGCTTAAAATATTTTCACTTTGGTGAAGAAAATTTTTTCTGACTTGGAAAATTCTTGTTCATAACATTAAAGAACTTAGATCCTGTTGTCAGAATAGACTTGATTGGAAAAATGTCATTATCATAGTTATGTTTTTCAGTTAAATATCCAGAAAAGAAACAAACCCATGTTGGATAAACTCACTTCAAATGCTTATCAAGGGCTTCCCTGGTGGCACAGTGGTTAAGAATCTGCCTGCCAATGCAGGGGACACAGGTTTGAGCCCTGTGTCCGGGAAGATCACACATTCCGCGGAGCAACTAAGCCCGTGCGCCACAACTACTGAGCCTGCGCTCTAGAGCCCGCGAGTCACAACTACTGAGCCTACATGCTACAACTACTGAAGCCCACGTGCTACAACTACTGAAGCCCACGTGCCTAGAGCCTGTGCTCCACAAGAGAAGCCCCCACACCGCAACGAAGAGTAGCCCCCGCTCGCCGCAACTAGAGAAAGCCTGTGCACAGCAACGAAGACCCAATGCAGCCCAAAATAAATCAATCAATTAATTAATTTTTTTAAAAATGCTTAGCAAGCAAATACTTCTACCAAAGCAAAGAACAAATATATCCCATAAAAGTGTTAAAGAAGATAAATGTTATATTGCCAAATCTTATTTTCCATTAAAAAAATAGAATGGAAACATGTTCCTATCAAAAATTTTCAATTGAGGTTGAAGAGGGAAAAAAATTATCCATAGGCAACCTAGAGAAGCAATTTATGAGATTACCTCACAGGTTTCCTCCAACAAAAAGTATGGCTACGCTAGAGGATGATCAGAGAGAAAGAAAAGAAATGCTCCTGAGGACTAGTCTAAACCCCCAGTCCTATCTACTCCTCATCCTTATTCTTTTAAACCTATATAATGACCAGCCCTTGCTCCCCACCCCATCCCTACAAGCATGTGTGCATCTTCTCTCACAGTCTCTCTCTCAGAATTGATCTTTTATATTAGATAAAAGTTTCACATGGCTTTACTTAGTATTTCACATAGTATTTACTTACAGTAGGCAGAATTAAAGTTAACACCTATTTGGTTTGACTTTAAAACAAGATCACAGCTAACACGTTGAGCAGCGATTCTGAGGCTTTGCCTTAAACTGAAAATGTAAAAGAATGTACTCACTATATTTAACTAGCTACTCACTGAAAGTCTTTTTCATGATAAAAAAGATAAGACAGTAAGTTCTTATTAACCATTTATCTGACATCCACATCCTCATCCCCCACAAAAACTACATCAGAAAAGTTAGAGAACCAGTAACATTTCACAGAGGTATTAAAAATAGAGCAGTATTACCAAATCTTGTCCAATTTCCTATTGAGGAAAAATCAAATACATAAAGAAGGAAAAAAACAGAGAAAAACTTACTTGCAGTACCCTGTACCATTGTGGTAGGTAACACATATTCCTTCATTTACACAGGGCTCATAGCCGTCCCGACATTGCAATGCTAAAAACAAAAACAAATACACATTAGAGATAAGTCACTAGTCATAACCCTCAGACATCAGAGAAACATCATCCAATCTGGGTCAACATTCATTCCCATATCCAACTTGATTTAGGTTTCCCTTTAGAGTTTTAATCATCTTTTTTATCTTTTGGCTCCTGCAATCATAGAAGTACAGAAGCTCATCCCAAGAGTCTCTTCCCATGATAACTGTTCTGTGGTCTGGAATGATATTCTTAATTCTCTGTGCCTCTATCTCTCTGGCTGTTACATCTCTATTTCCCAACGATACTAAGAAAATTAAAGCTATACTATCCATGATATGCCATGAGCATCTTGGGATTTGGATACTTCAGACGAGCAATGTAAGGATTCATCAATGAATATTTAGGAAGACCTGGGTAGATACTAGGTCACCATGATATTAATGAATTACTTAAGCCTCAGGTGAAGTTTCAAAACAGGCCACTTCAAGAAATAATCAGAAACATCAATAATATTCATTCAACAAACTGTATTTGAGAGCCTAGTGTGTACCAGACACTACATTAGGATCCAGAGGAAAAAGGGGAAATGGAATTCATAGAGAAATGAATAAAACAATCTCTAACTTTAAGGAGCTCACACAAAGATGGGGAGTAGACTATAAATAGAGATTGTAGAGGAGGGGGGATTAAAGCCAAAAAATGAGAAGTTAATTTTATATATATAAATAAAACAATAATTCTCAAATTCTTGAACCCTAGTCCCTTTAAGAAAAAGGTACTTCATCATCTTAATCTCTCCCAAAAGCAGACTACCCAGAAATAAACAGCAATAGTAGAAACTTTCATTGATTTCAACCAGAAGAGGAGGAAGGCCACCCAAAGCCTCGTTTGCTGGATAATTACAGTACCTTGATTGTTTAGCTTTTACAGTTGGAATTTTCATCACCAAAATGCTTATCAAGAATACTAATAACAAGTGGAAGGGCAAGACAGAAAGAAAACTTGTCAAACAATAAAAATCAAAATTGAAGTCCATGAACTTTTTCTGGAAGATTATTAAGATCTTCATCTCCTAGGATGGTTCGTGTATAAATACCTGAAAGCAAAACCAAGAAGTCTCCACTTTTGAGTTTCCTCTGTGAGTACCACTCTATGAATAAACTGCAATATCAGAGGCTCTAGGTCTGCCCTTCCGGGGCATTAAAACCAGCTTCTTCTCACAGCAGGGCCCAGGCACAAGCTGGATGTTAGAACAGCTCCTCCATTAACAATTACTGCATAAGAGCCTTCTATTTGCCCAGTACTGTTATCAAGTGATGAAACCCTTTGAGAATGTTTACAGAAATCTCAGCTCTTAAGATAATAATATTTTTAAAAACTAGTGATAACAATAGCAGCTAACACATAGCACTTACTAAATACCAGGTATTGTTCTAAGCCCTTTACACAGACTAATTCAGTCTTCCCAACAACCCTATGAAGTAGTTAATTTCATTAAACCCATCCTACAGAAAGGATAAGTGACCCTCCTATGGTCACAACAGTGAGTGAAAGAACCAGAATTTGAACCTAGGGAGTCTGGATCTCACGAGAGAGTCTGTGCTCTTAACTACAGTAATACACTACTTCCCACCATCTGACATTTTTCTTCTCAAGAGGGGCAAAATAGGTATTATTATACCCACATATTAGAAAGCGAAGGCCAAGGAGGTTAAGAGGCCTCCTCATGGGGCATTCCTCCATAGCACTAGCTGTGACACTGCTGGGCCTTACTGAGTCCAGCCCCGTCTCCATGACAGCTATTGGTATCACACAGCAGTCACTAGGCTGCAGCCTGCGCAGGCATATTCAGGAAGAGGGTCATCTTGTTGTCCATATCCCACTTCCCTGTAGGGCTCAAATGCTCCCTCTTCCCACACTGATAAGCCCAATGCAACAACTATAATTAAAACAGTTAATGTCAGGTTATTTCCTCCATACCAAAGTTCTCAAACTGATTTTTTTATTCTCTTTAGACACTTTTATTAGTTTCAATGAGAACTTCCTGACTTTTTTTCTATTTGCTTTTTTCTTTAAATAGGAAAGGAATGTCCCGCAGGCCCAGAGCACGCCACAGCTCTGGCCTCCCCCTGCAGGAATCCTGGGGCAGTGGAGGGAGTCAGGAGTCCTGAAACCCTGGATCTACCACAAACTAGCTGCACTACTGCAAGAAAAGCACAACCTCATGGGGGCTCAATTTCCCAACCTGTAAACCAAACTGGGGTAAACTAAATGCTGCTGAAGGATCCCCTGTGATCCAACAGTGACAACTCCCTCATTAAAAGTAGATGAATGGCATGCCTGGTACCTAGAGAAATCTATCCAGAAAGACAAAAGAAGCCAGCCACCCATGACTCAGAAAGCCATGGGTGCAAAAAAAAAAAAAAAAAAAAATCACAGTCTGTTCCTATTAAGCATTTCGGAAAATCATTACAGTGACAGGTGCAGAGAAATACAAACAACCTAAAGTCAATATGTGGCAATCAATCTAGAAAATAACTTCACAGCCTAGCCTTCGTGAACCAATCAAATTCAGGGACCAAAAAGGAGGTAGGCTCACAAGGCTAATAATTAATGCCGTTTGGCTAATCCGTAGGATCATGCTACCTTGAACCTTTAACATTTACTAAGCCACGGTTCTCAAACTTTAGTGTGTATCAGAATCATCTGGAGGGCTTGTTAAAACACAGATTGCTGGACTCCACCCCCCGCCGCCCCGGTTTCTGAGTGAGTCAGTCTAAAGGGGGCCTGGGAATGTGCATGCCTAACAAGTTCCCAGGTGATGCTGATGCTGTGACTCTGAGGAGCCACACTTGGACACAACTCCTGTACTAAGGCACGGTGGTCCACTTTAAGGAATCCCCTGAGACTATATAATCCACCAGAAGTCCTGGATGATGTAGACGACAATGTATTGCCTGGATGAATAACAGCAACGACAACCAAGTAAAATTTGAGACTCACAACTTTGCTCAGAGGCTATTTCTAAATGAATACTGTAATTATTTGTCATAAATATAGAAGTTAAAACTTTGATAACTAAAAACCATGACAGTGAGGCTGGGAAAGATCTCATTTCAAAATTCAATTTACTTTTTTCCCAACGTAAAACACTTCAATTTAACAATAAAATTAAAAGCAGCTTTATATTTGTAAAGTAAAAAGTTCCATCATATCAGTTAGACATTAAACTGATGTTTTAATAGACTCAGAGAAACCGGTCACTCACAAAAGGAGTGACTTTTTCCCGAATTTTCATCTAAGCTACAGAGGTTACTCAATAAATGCTGGCTGACGAATATCAGTCTCATATATGTACGTGCCCCCTGCCCCCAAAAAGGGCAAAAACAAAAAGAAGCAGTGGATTCCAATTTCATCACTCCATCACTTGGCAATGTGACACAATATCTAGAATATTTCCAATTTTCACACATTTTCTCTACTGCATATTTGGGGACTAGTCTTCCAATACTCAGAAATATACTTACAGATGGAATTCCCCAGAGGTCCAGGGGTTAGCACTCCACACTTTCACTGCCGAGGGCACGGGTTCAATCCCTGGTCGGGGAACTAAGATCCCACAGGCCTCAGGGAGCAGCCAAATTCATTTAAAAAAAAGTACTTACAGAGCATCTACTATGTGAGGTGCAGGCCCTGATGTCAGGGAAACCATGGTTAACATAATAAAGTCCCTGTCCTCATGAACCTTATTTCTACTAGGGAAAGACAGATAATGAATAAGTAAATTTATTTATTATCTCACAGCAGTATGTGATAGATTCTATTGGAAACAGAACCCAGTTATGGGATACAACGTAATCAGGAAGGCTGGAGGTGTAGGGACCTACTTTAGATAAAGTGACTAGGAAAGGCCTCTCTCAGGTGGTTTCCTTTGAGCTAAGACTTAAATGAACAAGAATCATGAAGATATAGGGAAACAGTGATCCCAAGCAGAGGAAACGGCAAGCGTAAAGGCCTGGAGAGGGAATGAGACTGGTATTCCATGTCTGTATGGCTAGAAATTATTAAACAACAGGGAGGGTAATAGGAAACAGCAAGGAAGGTAGGCAGGGGTTAGATTACGGCTTCTGCTCTAAGGGTGAGCATGAACTACTGGGCTGCTCTAAGCAAGGAAGGCAACACAACCAGACCTGTGTTTGAAAAAAGTCAAGACTGTTAAACGTTCCAGTGTGTGGAGGCTTTTCTTCCTTTCTTATATAAGCTTATGAAAGTCACCCCATTTTAGACTAGGCCAAAGCCACTGATTTTCTCAGCTCCCTCGCAAATGGTAAGCACTTTATTCTAATCCCATCTAACCTCCCAGAATGACAATGTTACAAGGGTCAGTCCACCACTCGCTAATCTGCAGTGGCTTTCAGTTCTTACTCAGTTTTCAGAACTTATTCTCAGCTTGGCTTCAGAAGAACCAGTTGACAGGTGGATGCAGTACCTTCGGTAGGTACAGAGCCAAGCTTGGCACTTTTTCTTCCAGGGACGAGTCATTCCTTCCTTCTTCCAGTCGAAGCCCTCACCCTGGCCTTCAAGATCGCAGCCTACATTATGCACCCAGCATTTCACCTCGAACCGCGTTGAATGCAGCCTCTTGCTTGAACAGACCACTGTGAACTCAGTTCCTTGCCTCCACTAGTATCTCAGCTTCCTCTGATTGCCACTTCCCCTTTACTATCTAAATTCTGCTCCTTCCTCCCAGGCCCAGCTCACCTTCTGCCTGGCCCACAAAGCTTCCCCTGGACGGTTCTGTCCTCACAGGCCAACCCCTACCCTTGGAACACTCATAACTCACAATTTAGCATTTAATTCTCTACTGTCTCCTAACTCTCTCTGCTTTTACACTTTTAAGTTCCTAGATGACAGAAACCATTTCTTCTCTTCTGTATATGTGAGGCAATATAGTTTAGTGATTGAAAGCATAAATGCTGAAATCAGGATCTCAGTTGGAATTCCAGCCCCACCGTTTACTGTCTATCTCTGTATCCTCTTTGTACTTTCATTTCTTCATGTACAAAATAATCTCTCTCAGAGCCCTGGCAAGAATGAACCAAATTAACACATCTAAAGAGCCTAGAACAATGCCTGACACATAGTAAGAGCTCAAAAAAGGACTGCTCACATAGTAGGTACTTAAATTCTTTGTAATTGATTCCATGATAAATGGTGGCTTTAGAGGAACTTGTTATATCAATCAAACCCCAGTTTAACAAACTGAGAAATCTGGAAAAATAGAAGAGCCCTAAGCAATTTAGGACATATCAATAAATGGAATAAATTCTTCCCAGTTGCCACCAATAAAGGTCTAGTAAAAGATATCCTGAACTACTACAAAAAAAGTCACTCACTGCTCAAAAAAAAAAAAGGTATAGCACTGCAAGCATAGGGAGAAGTGATTCATAAAAGGTAAAGTAACACTATATATGAGCAAAAATGTCATTCAGTTTTAACATGGTGCTTTTGCTACTTGTTGAACGACTACTCTGAGCATGGCCCTCTACCTAGCACTGCATGAAAAGCAAACAGGGACAAAACAAACGATTCCTATTCTCATGGTGCACACGATCTAGGGAAGTTAGGAACAGGGACAGACAGAAAATGACCAACCCAAATGACTCTAAGATAAATAGGAGTAAAATAAAAATTGTTTTTACTGTATACCTTTAGCAGACCCTCTCAATATCAATTTCAGAATCACTCCAGAAAGAACCTTTAAGAAATACAACACAAACCTTTGTTGTTGAGCAGTGAGTATAACTCAGTCCAGGCAAGGTTCTAGTAAAGTTTATCAGCCTCATTTGTATATAAATACTGCAAACAACAGAATAAACTGTCATTGATTTTTACCAGTTCCAGTGCCTAAGGAATTTGCCCATTTAGGGACAGGCCCAAGATCTCCAGACTTAATGGAATTGTCCTTAAAACTTCCTCTAGGCATTTACCTAGGTTTTCCAGGGCTTTTCAGTATCATGCCAGCTACATATCACTGGTTTAAAAGCCTCCCTTTGTTTTAGGAATCTCTAACATGAGTAATTAAGTCTGCACCCCAGCCGGTGTAATCTGAGCAGCCTTCAAACGTGTTTCACTTGTTGCATTAACATGTAATCGTTTTAAATTGGCATTACTTGTTGCTTTGCAGCCTCTTCAAATAAGCCTCTGTTGTCTATCTCACATGATTTTTTTCATATCCTGCTCCCTCTGTCTGCAGGATGGCATCTGTTTGCGCTTTTACGTCCCCTGATGACTCAAAAGACATTTTAATGCCTTGAATGGCTGGGGTTCCTAAAATATGTGAAGAGGAGGCATAGAGGGCCCCTTTAATCTTCTTTTCAACGTTTATGCAAATTTCAAGTAGCAGCATTTGAGAAAGATGAAGTCTGAGTTTATGCCCTAGGACCTTGGCTGTGGCCGGCTGCTATTGCTTCAGGCACATGGTGCTGGAAGAGGCTCAGTAAAATGAACAAAGCAAAGTTTTCTAAAATGACTGCTTGCATTATTACCAAAAATAGGAGAATTGAGGGCAGACAGGGAGACATCAGGGATTTGCAATAAGTCTCGCAGCACCCTGCAATTTCAAACAACAAAGCTTTCGCTAAATTTTTTATTCCATTTTTTGGGATTAAGCCATGGAAAAAAAAAAAATCCAAACAAACAGAAGAAGTGCAGAAGCTTCAAATCCCAAGTAGTACATTTAAAGAAAAACAAAATGGAGAAACATCTGTCTTCCTCCTCGAAATCTGCCTTGATTAAAAGGCACATAAATGAAACAAGGGAGATATTAATTTTATTTTCCTGATAGCGTTCCGAGGATTTCTATGCCCCTTAAAGGTACCATCTAATAGAACATTTGTTTTCTACTTAAGAGATGATAATACCAGATCCACAGAAATTAAGGCTTAAGCTATAAGAGTCATAGCAAAATATTACTACTTTTCAAAAGCAGGAATGCCTTAATTTAAGAAAATATAACCAACAAAAAACTGAATTTACAAATAACATAAGGGTATTTTTTTAATTATTAATAGCATTTTTAGTTTTATAAAGATATTCATCCCAGTGTGTTGGTGAATCCATAGTAATCTTTCATTTTAAAAATTCCAATTTTTGTCCTATTTTATAATGTTGGATTTTTTGCAAAAAACAAAATTTGGCACATTTGCTGTACTATGTTAACATATATTATGCACTGTGTTTTTTTCTTTTTCTTTTATTTTGCTGTATTTTTAAAGACTGCAGAAAAAATTTACTTATGAGTTAAATTTTAATTTCTTAGTTTGGGGATGAAAATGGACTTCCTCTTCCATATGAAATGCAAGATATGAAAAATACACATATACTTATAAATCACGTGACCAATTTGTTAATAATCATCTCTACACACACATTCTTCCACCTGGAAAATACTTCCCCTCCCTTTCTTCCTTCTCCATCTTGCTAACTCCTACTTATATTTCAATTCACGAATAAAGCATTACCTTCCTTAAGAAGCCCTCAGAGACCCTCCAGTCTGATTTACATGTCCCTTCTTGTACTCCCCTTACATCTTGGGCAGATGCATTATAAATACAGGCTCACCAATTTCTCTCTACCTCTGAGCAAATTCCCTAAAGGCAGTGACCATGATTGGCTCATCTTTATATAACCAGGACCTAGAACAGTGCCTAGAACGCAACAGGTATACTCAATATTCATAAAATATTCAATGAACTAGCTATCTCTAATTTTGACAAAACTCTTTAACAAACTCAACAATCGGTTTATGTGTTTAAAATATTCCAAGGCTCCAATTTTAATAAGCATGGGGATACCCAAATGTGACTGCGCCTAATAATTCTGATTTCATACTATGTAAGGAGTAGAAAAGTAAAATATGGAGGAAAAACTGGTGCAAATTTCCTGGCCTTTAACAGGGATGAAAAGTTGAGAAAGTGGAACCATACTTTTTAATCTTCACAAACCTAAAACATCTTTGGAAGTTCCTATCTTAAAATTTGCATGAATAAAGAAACACCCTCCCCCGTGAATCTTTAGCCATGTGTATTATGGTAAGAATTGATTTAAATGGTTTGAACGGAAGCCAAATAATTTACTTCTAAACGGCAAATGCAGAAACCAGGCATAAAAATTCCAAGTGAATGCTAAGCTAAGATAGTATGCTTTTTTTTTTTAAACATCTTTATTGGAGTATAATTGCTTTACAATGGTGTGTTAGTTTCTGCTTTATAACAAAGTGAATCAGCTATACACATACATATATCCCCATATCTCTTCCCTCTTGCGTCTCCCTCCCTCCCACCCTCCCTATCCCACCCCTCTAGGTGGTCACAAAGCACAGAGCTGATCTCCCTGTGCTATGCGGCTGCTTCCCACTAGCTATCTATTTTACGTTTGGTAGTGTATATATGTCCATGCCACTCTCTCACTTTGTCCCAGCTTACACTTCCCCCTCCCCGTGTCCTCAAGTCCATTCTCTACGCCTGCATCTTTATTCCCATCCTGCCCCTAGGTTCTTCATGACCTTTTTTTTCTTATTTTTTTTAGATTGCATATATATGTGTTAGCATACAGTATTTGTTTTTCTCTTTCTGACTTTACTTCACTCTGTATGACAGACTCAAGGTCCAACCACCTCACTACACATAACGCAATTTTGTTTCTTTTTATGGCTGAGTAATATTCCATTATATATATGTGCCACATCTTCTTTATCCATTCATCTGTTGATGGACACTTAGGTTGGTTCCATGTCCTGGCTATTGTAAATAGAGCCTCAATGAACATTGTGGTACATGACTCTTTTTCAATTATGGTTTTCTCTGGGTATATGCTCAGTAGTGGGATTGCTGGGTCATATGGTAGTTCTATTTTTAGTTTTTTAAGGAACCTCCATACTGTTCTCCATAGTGGCTGTAACAATTTACATTCCCATCAACAGTGCAACAGGGTTCCCTTTTCTCCACACCCTCTCCAGCATTTATTGTTTGTAGATTTTTTGATGATGGTTATTCTGACTGGTGTGAGGTGATACTTCATTGAAGTTTTGATTTGTGTTTCTCTAATGATTAATGATGTTGAGCATTCTTTGTGTTTGTTGGCAATCTGTATATCTTCTTTGGAGAAATGTCTATTTAGGTCTTCTGCCCATTTTTGGATTGGGTTATTTGTTTTATTGATATTGAGCTGCATGAATTGCTTGTAAATTTTGGAGATTAATCTTTTGTCAATCGCTTCATTTGCAAAATTTTCTCCCATTCTGAGGGTTGTCTTTTTGTCTTGTTTATGGTTTCCTTTGCTGTGCAAAAGCTTTGAAGTTTCATTAGTCCCATTTGTTCATTTTTGTTTTTATTTCCATTTCTCTAGGAGGTAGGTCAAAAAGGATCTTGCTGTGATTTATGTCAGAGTGTTCTGCCTATGTTTTCTTCTAAGAGTTTGATAGTGACTGGCCTAACATTTAGGTCTTTAATCCATTTTGAGTTTATTTTTGTGTATGGTGTTAGGGAGTGTTCTCATTTCATTCTTTTACATGTAGCTGTCCAGTTTTCCCAGCACCACTTATTGAAGAGGCTGTCTTTTCTCCACTGTATATTCTTGCCTCTTTCATCAAAAATAAGGTGACCATATGTGCATGGGTTTATCTCTGGGCTTTCTATCCTGTTCCATTGATCTATATTTCTGTTTTTTGTGCCAGTACCATACTGTCTTGATTACTGTAGCTTTGTAGTATAGTCTGAAGTCAGTGAGCCTGATTCCTCCAGCTCTGTTTTTCTTTCTCAAGATTGCTTTGGCTATTCAGGGTCTTTGTTTCCATACAAATTGTGAAATTCTTTGGTTCTAGTTCTGGGAAAAATGCCATTGGTAGTTTGATAGGGATTGCACTGAATCTGTAGATTGCTTTGGATAGTATAGTCATTTTCACAATGTTGATTCTTCCAATCCAAGAACATGGTATATCTCTCCATCTGTTTGTATCATCTTTAATTTCTTTCATCAGTGTCTTAGAGTGATAGTATGCTTTTATTCTACAGTACCATTTTCCCCATGGGTAGATACACTGACACACATCCACAAAACAATAAGCACCAATATGGTCCAAAATAGCTCCAATGTATTTCTTCACTGTAAGTATCTAACCCTTTGTAAAATGACACTGACCAAAATAGTTACAAGGTTTTCATGTCCAAAAGGGTCAGGATCTTAGTGTAATAAAACCCAACAGAGGGTAAGAAGTTATATCATATTTGGAGTTAAATTATTCTCCACACAAAGGACTATATATTTCTGTACTACTTAGTGGTCATAAAAGGCCAGTCTGAAGTATTATTCCATTGTCTTATATCTTCTATTATCTGTTCTGTTCTATGCTCTCTATCTGTTCTATTATCAGAGACAAACTCTGCCTGTCACCAATTTCCTGTGCTTTTAGTAAACACTCCCTTTGTAAAATTTTTAAAAGACTATATTGTTAAGCACAGCTCCATTTTTCAAAAAACATTTAATTTCAAATACATGCTTTTAAGTACCCTTGCCGGAAAAGAATTTTATAAATATATATAATTTTCTTGACACCCACCCAAAAGAAACAAAGTGTTCTTTTAGCTTAAATTGTTCAGAATGCTTTTTAAATGGAGTAGACAATTTCTACTGTTTGTTAACTTAGAGGTAGACCCTAAAAAGAAAGAATAAGGGACAAAATTATGTCGAAAGTGAAAATGGAAAAATCTAAATTGTTATATGTTATATAAAATCATGGAAACTTCCCAAAACCAAATGGGGAAAACCCAGGGAACAACTTCAGATTTCCCCATAGGCATCCTTCCCTACAGGAAGCATTTTTTTAAATCGTTGGCTGGTAACAGTAAATGTTACTCCCAAGAATCAAGTCACTGGAACACCATAATCAGTGTATTACGCTAATGGATGATAGGTCTGAATCTTTTTTTTTTTTTTTTTTTTGCAGTACGCGGGCCTCTCACTGTTGTGGCCTCTCCCGCTGCAGAGCACAGGCTCTGGACGCGCAGGCTCAGCGGCCATGGCTCACGGGCCCAGCCGCTCCGAGGCATGTGGGATCTTCCCGGACCGGGGCACGAACCCGTGTCCCCTGCATCGGCAGGCAGACCCGCAACCACTGCGCCACCAGGGAAGCCCGGTCTGAATATTTATACAAAGTCGCACTAAATGTTCTGAAGTCAGGGCTTGCACAGGCTAAGTTCCTAACATTTGGTTCATTTCTATATTATTATCTGGGTCACTGAGGTTCTATATATTCAGCCAAAAGTAAACCCTATTCACCTGTGGACAATATTCAATTCAAACTTCCTTCACACATCACTGAGAACTGTCTAAACCCAAGAGCTCAAAAGGTTCTAAACTGTAGGCTCATACCCAGAATATCCCAGATAAGCAGAGAAACCAGCACTGTGAGGAAAATACCTAAATCTGGAGATGGTAAATGCATATCGTTCCCATTTGCAGAGAACATGCCTGGGGCAACAACCTTGGAACAGGAGAAGGTAACAGAAGGAAAATAATCTTTATTAAATATCAAGGGTAAAAGAAAACATGAAATACAGCCCCAAACTTCCATTTTTATGTAGTTTTGTTTTCAATCCCTCCCTTCTTTTGTTTCTTCAAACACAAATCTATGCCAACTCATGCAAACAAAACTTTGGCCCCATGGTCAACAGAAAAGAATAATAATAATGCATGTTTAAAAATATTTGATGAAGAGCTGATGATTTCAATGTTCAATCAGTCCCTCTGAAAAACCCTAGTCCTCTAACTCCATAAAACTTTCAACTACTCACATTCTTTCTTTACTGTGCATGTAAGCAAGAATTTATCTCTAAGACTACTTAGCCTTCTGTGGAGTTAACACCAGTCATTTGAATAACAACGGTCCAGCACACTAACGGTCACAATTTGGCCTGCAAATGCTCATGTCCATTCTTGCTCATCTAACTGTTGCTGGATGAGCCAAGAAAGACAGCAAACAGAAAATCTTGTACACAGGCTTATCTCATTTTACAGCATTTTGCTTTATTGCATTTTTACAAATTAAAGGTTTGTGGTAACCATGCATGGAACCAATCTGTCATGCCATTTTTCTAATGGCTATTCCTCACTTCATGTCTCTGTGTCACATTTTGGTAATTGTCACAAAATTTCAAATTTTTTCATTATCATTGTATTTGTTATGATAAGCTGTGATCAGTGATTGTTGATGTTTCTACTTTAATTGTTTTGGGGTGCCATGAACTGTGTCCGTGTAAGACAGTGAACTTAATAAATGTGTGTGTTCTGACCACTTCCCCAACCAGCTATTCTCCTATCTTTCTCCCTCTCCTCAGGCTTCTATAGTCCCTGAGACACAACAAAAGTGAAATTAGGTCAGTTAATGACTCTGCAATGACCTCTAAGTGTTCAAGTGAAAGGAAGAGTCACACGTCTCTCACTTTATATCAAAAGCTAAAAATGATTAAGCTTAGTGAGGAAGGCATGTTGAAAGCCAAGATAGGCTGAAAGCTGGGCCTCCTGCACCAAACACTTAGCCAAGTTGTGAATGCAAAAGAAAAGTTCTTGAAGGAAATTAAAAGTGCTTCTCCAGTGAACACACAAATAATAAGAAAGTGTAACAGCCTTATTGCTGATATGGAGAAAGTTTTAGTGGTCTGGATAGAAGAACAAACCAGCCACAATATTCCCTTAAGTCAAACCTAATCCAGAGCAAGGCTCCAACTCTCTGCATTTCTATGAAGGCTGAGAGAAGTGATGAAGCTGCAGAAAAGTTTGAAGCTAGCAGAGGCTGGTTTAAGGAAAGGTTTAAGGAAAGAAGTCATCTCCTTAACATAAAAGCAGAAGGTGAAACAGCAAGTGCTGAGCAGAAGTTGCAGCAACTTATCCAGAAGACTTAGCTAAGATAATTAATGAAGGTGCTACACTAAACAACAGGTTTTCAGTATAGATGAAACATCCCTGTATTGGAAGAAGATGCCATCTAGGACTTTCATAGCTAGAGAGAACTCAACGCCTGGCTTCAGAGCTTCAAAAAACAGGCTCTTTTGTTAGGGGTTAATATAGCTGGTAACTTTAAGTTGAAACCAATGCTTATTTACTGAATACTACTCCAAAAATCCTAGAGCCCTTAAGAATTATGCTAAATCTACTCTGCCTGTGCTCCATAAATGGACCGACACAGCCTAGGTAAGAGTACACCCATTTACAACATGGCTTACTGAATGTTGTAAGCCCACCGTTGAGACCTACTACTCAGAAAAATAGAGTCCTTTCAAAATATTACTGCTCAATAACAGTGCACCTAGTTACCCAAGAGCTCTGATGGACATGTGCTATGAGATTAATGTTGTTTTCATTGCTACTAACACAACATCCTTTCTGCAGCCCATGGATCAATAAGTAACTTTGACTTTCAAGTCTTATTATTTAAAAAATACATTTTGTAAGGCTATAGCTGCCATAGATAGAGATTTCTCTGATGGATCTGGGCAAGGAAATTGAAAACCTCCTAGAAAGGATTCACCATTCTAAATATTATTGAGCTCATTTGTGATTCGTGGTAAGAGGTCAAAGTATCAGCATTAAAAGGAGCTTGGAAGAAGTTGATTCAAACCCTCTTGGATGACTTTGAGGGGTTCAAGACTTCAGTGGAAGTCCTGCACTCCAGGAGGCTAGCACCAGCCCCAAGGCCCCCTCAAGCCAAACAGTCAATTCCATGGTAAGCCTACCCTTCCCTCCAGCTGGCCCACAGCTACTGCATGAGACATGGCCTTGCAGTCAACCAGGCCAGGGACCAGCCCCACTTATCAGCATGCACACAGGAGTTATCCCTGCCACAACAGTAGGGTGCACAGAGCCCACATAGGAGATACCCCCAGAACATATAGCTCTGGTAATCAGAGTGGAGCATGTTGCTGGGCCTTATCACACATCCCCTACATAAGGCTACTTCTCCAATAACGGGAAACATAACTGACTTACCTAACACATAGAAATAAACATGGAGAATTGGGCAAAATGAGGAGATGGAGGATATGTTCCAAAGGATGGAACAAGACAAAATCTCAGTAAAAGAACTAAACAAAGTGGAGATAAGCAATCTGCCCAATAAAGAGTTCAAGGTAATGATCATAAAGATGCTCAACAAGCTCAGGAGAAGAATGGATGAACACAGCGAGAATTTTACCAAAGAGTTACAAAATATAAAGAAGAACCAAACAGAGCTGAAGAATACAATAACTGAAATAAAAAAATACAATAGAAGGAATCAACAGTGGATTAGATGATACAGAAGAACAGATCAACAATCTGAAAGACAGAGTAGTGGAAATCACTGAAGCTAAACAGAAAAAAAGGAAAACAACTTTTAAAAATGAGGACCGTTTAAGAGACCTCTGGGACAATATCAAGAATACTGATTTTGCATGACAGGGGCCCCGGAAGAAACAGAGGGAGAGAAAGGAGCAGAGAACTTATTTGAAGATTAATAGCTGAAAACTTCCCTAAACTGGGGGTGGAAACAGACATCCAAGTCCAGGAAGCAAAGAGAGTCCCAAACAAAATGAACCCAAAGAGGTCCACACCAAGGGACACTATAATTAAAATGGCAAAAATTAAAAATAAAGACAGAATCTTAAAAGCAGGAAGAAAAAAGTACAAGGAAACTCCCATAATACTATCAGCTGACTTTTCATCAGAAACTTTACAGGCCAGAAGAGAGTGGCACAATATATTCAAAGTGATAAAAGGGGAAAACCTACAACAAAGAACAGTCTATCCAAAAAGTTTATCACTCAAGAGTTGAAGGAGAGATAAAAAGAGTTTTACAGACAAGCAAAAGCTGAAAGAGTTCAGCACCACTAAACAGGCTTTACAAGAAATGTTAAAGCGACTTCTTTAAGCAGAAAAAAAGGCCACAACTAGAAATATGAAAATTATGTAAGAAAAAATCTCACTGGTAAAGGTAAAAATACAGTAAAGGTAGTAGATCAACCACTTATAAAGCTAATACGAAGTTTAAAAGACAAAAGTAGTGAAATATATAGATGTTTATGTTGTTATATATGAGACTCAGGGTAACCACAAACCAAAAATCTGTGATACACAAACAAAAGAGAAAGGAATCCAAATACAACACAAGAGATAGCCATCAAATCACAAGCGAAGAGAGCAAAAGAAGAAAAAAAAACAACAAAGAAATAAAAACAAAACAGAAAACAATTAACAAAATGGCAATAAGTACATATCTATCAATAATTACTTTAAATGTAAATAGACTAAATATTCTAATCATAAGACAGAGAGTGGCTGAATGGACCAAAAACAAAACCCATATATATGCTGCCTACAAGAGATTCACTTCAGATCTAAAGACACACAGAGACTGAAGGTGAGAGAATGGAAAAAGGTATTCCATACAAATATAAATGAAAAGAAAGCTAGGGTAGCAATACTTATATCAGACAAAATAGACTTTAAAACAAAGACTGTAACGAGACAAAGAAGGACATTACATGATAACAAAAGGATTGATCTAAGAAGAAGGTATAACAATTTTAAATTTATATGCACCCAGCATAGGAGCACCTAAATACATAAAGCAAACAGTAACAAACGTAAAGGGAGAAATTGACAGTAACACAATAATAGGGGACTTTTAACATCCCACTTACATCAATGCACAGATCACTGAGAGAGAAAATCAATTAGGAAACACTGGCCTTAAATGACACATTAGATCAAATGGATTTAATAGATATATACAGAACACTTCATCCAAAAAACAGGAGAATACTCATTCTTTTCAAGTGCCCATGGAACATTCTCCAAGATAGATCACATGCTAGGCCACAAAACAAGTCTCAATAAATTTAAGAAGACTGAAATCATATCAAGCATCTTTTCTGACCACAACAGTATGAGACTAGAAATCAATTACAAGAAAAAAACTGCAAAAAAAACCCCATATACACATGGAGTCTAAACAACGAGCTACTAAATAATCAATTGAAAAAAACAAAAAATACCTAGAGGGCTTCCCTGGTGGCACAGTGGTTGAGACTCCACCTGCCGATGCAGGGGACACAGGTTTGTGTCCCGGTCCGGGAAGATCCCACATGCCGCGGAGCGGCTAGGCCCGTGAGCCATGGCCACTGAGCCTGCACATCCGGAGCCTGTGCTCCGCAATGGGAGAGGCCACAGCAGTGAGAGGCCCACGTACCGCAAAAAAAAAAAAAAAAAAAAAAAAAAAAAAAAATAGCTAGAGACAAATGAAAATGGAAACACAACGACCAAAATCTATGGGATACAGCAAAAGCAGTTCTAAAAGGGAAGTTTATAGCAATACAAGTCTACCTCAGAAAACAAGAAAAATCTCAAATAAACAATCTAACCTTACACTGAAAGGAACTAGAAAAAGAAGAATAAACAAAACACAAAGTTAGCTGAAGGAAAGAAATAAAAAAGATCAGAGTGGAAATAAATGAAACAGAGACTAAAAACAATAGAAAAGATCAATGAAACTAAGAGCTGGTTCTTTGAAAAGATAAACAAAATGGATAAATCTTTAGCCAGAGTCATCAAGAAAAAAAGAGAGAGTACTGAAATCAATAAAATCAGAAAAGAAAGAGAACTTACAACAAACACCACAGAAATACAAAGAATCATAAGAGATTACTACAAACAGTTATGTCAGTAAAATGGACAAC
Source organism: Leucopleurus acutus (assembly GCF_964270905.1). Classification (NCBI taxonomy): domain Eukaryota; kingdom Metazoa; phylum Chordata; class Mammalia; order Artiodactyla; family Delphinidae; genus Leucopleurus; species Leucopleurus acutus. The sequence goes on along the minus strand of NC_139143.1, from coordinate 87,836,556 downwards.
CTAGGAAAAAAATGGATAAATCCTTAGAAATGGACAATTTCCCAAGACTGAATCAGAAAGAAGTAGAAAATATGAACAGACTCATTATCAGAATTGAAACTGAATCAGTAATTTTAAAACTCCCAACAAACAAAATTGAAGAATAGAAATCATATGATCATCTCAATAGATGCAGAAAAAGCTTTAGACAAAATTCAACATCCATTTATGATAAAAACTCTCAATAAGTGAGTACAGAAGGAACACACCTCAACATAATAAAGGCCATATATGACAAACCCTCAGCTTAACGGTGAAAAGCTGAAAGTATTTACTCCAAGACTAGGAACAAGACAAGGATGCCCAATCTTGCCACTTTTATTCAACATAGTAGCAGCAGTTCTAGCCACAGGAATCGGACAAGAAAAAGAAATAAAAGGAATTCAAATTGGAAAGGAAGAAGTAAAACTGTCTCTGTTTGCAGATGACATGATACTATCTGTAGAAAATCTAAAGATGCTATTAAAAAAACTATTAGAATAAATAAATTCAGTAAAGTTGCAGGATGCAAAATACAGAAAACTGTTGCATTTCTATACACTAATAATAATCAGAAAGAGAAATTAAGAAAACTATCTCATTTACAATTGTATCAAAAAGAATAAAATACCAAGGAATAAATCTAAAAGGTAAAAGACCTCTTCTGGGAAAACTATATGACATTAATGAAAGGAACTAAAGATGACACAAACAAATGAACAGATATACCATGCTCATGGATTAGAAGCAGCAATACTGTTTAAATGTCCTAACTACACAAAGCAGTCTAAGATTCAAGACAATCCCTATCAAAATATCAGTGGTATTTTTCACAGAACCAGAACAAATAATCCTAAAATTTGTATGAAACCTCAAAAGACCCTCAACAGCCAAAGCAATCTTGAGAAAGAACAAAGTGGGAGGTATCATGCTCCCAAATTGAAACTATACTACAAAGCTATAGTAATCAAAACAGTATGACATGGCACAAAAACAGAGACATTGATCAACGGAACAGAATAGAGAGCCCAGAAGTAAACCCAGGTTTATATGGCCAATTAATCTACAACAAAGGAGGCAAGAATATACAATGGGGGAAAGACAGCCTCTTCAATAAATGGTGCTGGGAAAAACTAGACAGCTGCAGGCAAAAGAATCAAACTGGGCCACTTTCTCACACCATATACAAAAATAAATTCAAAATGGATTAAAGACTTAAATGCAAGACCTGAAACCATGAAACTCCTGGAAGAAAACATAGGCAGTACGATCTTTGATACTGATCTTAGCAATATTTTTTTTGGATCTATCTCTTCAGGCAAGGGAAACAAAAGCAAAAATAAACAAATGGGACTACATCAAACTAAAAAGTTTTTGCACAGCAAAGGAAACTATCAACAAAACAAAAAGGCAGCCTACTGAATGGGAGAAGATATTTGCAAATGATATATCTGATAAGGAGTAAATATCCAAAATGTACAAAGAACTCATATAAATCAACATCAAAAAAACAAACAACCCTATCAAAAATTGGGTCGAGGGCTTCCCTGGTGGCGCAGTGGTTGAGAGTCCACCTGCCGATGCAGGGGACACAGGTTCGTGCCCCGGTCCGGGAAGATCCCACATGCCGCGGAGCAGCTAGGCCCGTGAGCCATGGCCACTGAGCCTGCGTGTCTGGAACCTGTGCTCTGCAACGGGAGAGGCCACAACGGTGAGAGGCCCGCGTACTGCAAAAAAAAAAAAAAAAAAAAAATTGGGCCGAGAATCTGAATAGACATTTTTCTGAAGAAGACATACATATGGCCAATAGACACATGAAAAGATGCCCAACATCACTAATCATTAGGGAAATGCAAATCTAAACCACGAGATGTCTCCTCACACCTGTCAGAATGGCTATCATCAAAAAGACAACAAATAACAAGTGCTGGTGAGCATGTTTAGAAAAGGGAACCCTCTTAAAATGTTGATGGGAATATAAATTGGTGCAGCCACTATGGAAAATAATATGGTGGCTCCTCAAAAAGACTAAAAATAGAATTGCCACATGATTCAGTAATTTCTGGGTATTTACCCAAAGAAAACAAAAACACTAATTTGAAAAGATACATGCACCCCAATGTTCATAGCAGCATTATTAACAATAGCCAAGATATGGAAGCAACCTAAGTGTCCATCAATAGAAGAATGGATAAAGAAGATGTGGTATATATAAACATATAACAGAATATTACTCAGCCATAAAAACAAAAATCTTTCCATTTGCAACAACATGGATGAATCCAGAGAGCATTATGCTAAGTGAAATAAGTCAGACAGAGAGAGACAAATACCATATGATCTCACTTTATATGTGGAATCTAAAACACAAAACAAAAAAAGCCAAAATGAAAACAGACTCACAGATACAGAGAACAAATGGGTGGTTGCCAGAGGGGAGAAGGTGGGGTGAGGCAAAATAGGTGAAGGGGATTAAGACGTACGAACATCCAGTTATAGAATAAATAAGGCACAGGAATGTAATATAAGGAATACGGTCAATAATACTGTAATAACTTTGTATGGGGCAGATGGTTACTAGACTTATCATGGTGAACATTTCATAATGTATGCAAATGTCAAATCTCTATGTGGTACACCTGAATCTAACATAATACTGTACATCTACTATATTTCAATTTTTAAAAAAAGACCTCTTAGTGGACAAAATAACTGCAGATGTGGTGGAAATAGCAAGAGAACTTTAATTAGAAGCAGACCCTGAAGATGGCACTGAATTGCTCAATCTCATGATAAAACTTTAACGGATAAGGATACATTTCTTATGGATGAGCAAAGAAAGTGGTTTCTTGAGATGGAATCTACTCCTAGTGAAGACTGCTGAAATGACAACATAGGATTTCGAATATTTTATTAAACTTAGTTGACAAAGCAGCAGCAGAGGTTGAGAAGACTGACTCCAATTTTGAAAAAAGTTCTACTGTGGGTAAAATGCTATCAAACAGCATTGCACACTACAGAGAAATCATTCACAAAAGTAAGAGTCAATCGATGCAGAAAACTTCACTGTTGTATTATTTTAAGAAAGTGCCACAGCCCCCCCAATCTTCAGCAACCACCACCTGATCAGTCAGCAGCCACCAATAACGAGGCAAGCGAGAGAGAGTCATGGACATATACACACTAACAAACGTAGTAAGGTAGATAGCTAGTGGGAAGCAGCCGCATGGCACAGGGATATTGGCTCGGTGTTTTGTGACAGCCTGGAGGGGTGGGATAAGGAGGGTGGGAGGGAGGGAGACGCAAGAGGGAAGAGATATGGGAACATATGTATATGTATAACTGATTCACTTTGTTATAAAGCAGAAACTAACACACCATTGTAAAGCAATTATACCCCAATAAAGATGTTAAAAAAAATAAATAAATAACGAGGCAAGACCCTCCACCAGCAAAAACATTACCATTTGATGAAGGCTCAAATGATGGTCAGCATTTTTAGCAACAAAGTATTTTTAATTAAGATATATACATTGTTTTTTTACATATAATGCTATTATACATGTAATAGACTACAATACAGTGTAAACATAACTTTTATATGCACTGGGAAACCAAAAAATTCATGTAACTTGCTTTATTGTGACATTCACTTTATTGCAGTGGTCTGGTACTGAACCCACAATATCTCCAAGGTACACCTATACGTCAATAAGTGACCATATCGGGAACATACGTATATGTATAACTGATTCACTTTGTTGTAAAGCAGAAACTAGCACACCATTGTAAAGCAATTATACTCCAATAAAGATGTTAAAAATAATAATAATAAGTGACCATATTGAAATTTGTCTTCCATGTTTGTGTCTTCAAACAAGCGAAGGAAATCTAGGTTACTCTATTTGCAGCAACATCTGATCTGGCAAAAGTTACATTGCCTTTCACAAAGGTTTTTTTGGTTCTAGAGAGGCCAAAGGACTTCCCTTGTCCCAGTTTCGGTCCAGAGTTCTCAGAAAGAGCAAAAGCAATGATCTAACCTCCAATATATTAGATTAAAATTTGGGGGGTAAATCCAGTAAGGGGTGTTGACTTTCTGGAGCTCAGTGCTTCCCCTACTCTCATAAATGAGTCATAAATTCCTAGAAAAAAATTTTTTAAGCAGATGCCCTGGCCTACCACTCATTTCATCTGCTTTGCTGCCACTCCTCCTGCCTGACAGCCCAAGGGAGTTCCAGCAAAAGAGAGACTCTGGACCGGGCAACACCTACACCATGTCTGCTCTACCTAGCTTCAACCCAGCTAAGAGGCCAGGCACAGGGGAAATGCTTGGAAAATGTTTGCCAAGCCAAACTGTTGAAGGAGCAGGACAGTCGTTTTCTATCTCTTTTGAAGAGAACATAAACAAGTCCTTAATTTCCCACAAAAGAAGACAAAAATAAAATCTGCAAAATGATAGTTTATTCTAGCTTTCTAAGGTCACAGTGACCTGACAGAGGAGATATTTTAATCTCTTTTGTTTATCACTCTTAAAATACTCTCCTCAATAAAAATTCATTCCACTTTGGGGAAATGGGAGTGACACTCATGTTGAACAAGAGGGATTTACAAAGGGAGTTTTACCAGTTATACCACTCCAGGCCCAGTGGGAATGTCCTTCTCACCATCACTTCATCACATTAACAGGATTAAGCCCTCTGGAAAACTGGTATTAAAGCAAGTAACCCTCAGTTCAAGCAAAGGGACAAAGGATTCAGTGAATGTGGTTATTAGTGTATTAGTGTTTGCTGGTGATTAAATAACATCTCTCCTCCTCCCCACCAAAGCACACATCACCTCATCAAAAACATTAAAACCAAGGCATTGTAATCACTTTGGCACTAAGTCTGAATGTAAGTTACCATAGAAAGTCTCAAATACTCTAAGTTTCATATTAAAAACATCAGGTGAATCAAGTATTCTCTCCCTCAATGTAATCTGGCTTTAGAATAGCTAAGTAGAACATGTTTATAAATTTAAGCACAGTGAGCTTCCATCTCCACAGGAAATAACCCCAAAGCATCAACCTTCCAAAGACACAGTACCTTACCCCTCAAGGGGTAACTCTAAAGATGTGAATTTCAGAAATTGGCCAGTCATATCCTAAGTTAGTTGTCTGGTCAGTGTCGTCCCAGTAAAATGAGAGTAATAAGCACCTACAGATGGAGTTGGTACTGACTCGGCAACATGTACCCAGGATTAACATCCCAGCTTCTAAAGGGCAGGAATTTTCAGCTTATTTCTACCTATGTTCCCCCACCCAAACCTATAAGCATTCTAAGGCCAGTGTGAACACTGTGGCCAAGCAAATCAGAAAAGTCAGTTCACACCTTCAATTTCTCAGCCCTGAGAAGGCTGAAATACCCAGATCAACTGGCCAAACATAACACTATGATAAAAGTACCTCCGTACTTTACAAAACATTTTCATACAAACGATCTCATTTGATCCCCACAACAATCTTGTAAGCGTGCAAATTGGTATTAGCACCATTTTACAGAAGAGGAAACTGCAATTCAAAGAAATAAGGACTTGTCCAAAGTTATTCAAGTCAAGATGGCCAAACTAGGACTAAAACACAATTCCTTTTTTTTTTTTTTTTTTTTTTGTGGTACGCGGTTCTCTCACTGCTGTGGCCTCTCCCGTTGCGGAGCACAGGCTCCGGACGCGCAGGCTCAGCGGCCATGGCTCACGGGCCCAGCCGCTCCGCGGCATGTGGGATCCTACCGGATCGGGGCACGAACCCGCGTCCCCTGCATCAGCAGGCAGACTCCCAACCACTGCGCCACCAGGGAAGCCCTAAAACACAATTCTTTGACCTACTAGTCCAGCGTCCTTTCACTCACTACACCTGCTGCGATGCAGTCAGAACAATCTGATATCCACCAAAACCTGCAAACCTCTTTAATATACATTTGTGACTCTTAACATTTTCATGTAGCTAAGCACCCACATACCAGCTGTGTACACAAAAAAAACACCTATGCCAAAGATCAGCTAATGACCACACTCTTCTCAAAAACAAAGGTAATACTGAGTTCCCAGGATAAGAACCACTCTTCATGCGCATGCCCTAACAAGGACTGACATCCATTCATTAATATCACTCCTACCTCTACAACAAAAGAACCCCACTTTTGAATACTTGCCAACCCTAGGATGCAATACACTACTATGTATTATCAATATTTCTTAGGGAAAAGACAAAAACAAACTGCTCTATGAGATAAAAGACCAGGTGAAATTGTATAGAGTCTTTCCTTTGTGAAATTGTAACTAGATACCATTTCTTCTCAACAATAGAGTAGCATCACAGAAGCAAAAGGAAATTATGGAACCAGATCATAAGAATGATTACACCTTATCTTGACAAGATTTTACTCTTACAAATGATGACCCTATTAAAAGCAGGCAATCTATCATCATTTGATTAAGCGACCCACAATTCAACTGATTAGAAATAAATCCCTTCAAAGAACACATCTGCAGTTAAGTTAATGAAAACTGAACCACTAAACAGGAAAACAGGAAAAGTGTGGTCTGCTACTCAGAGAAGGTGGGGAATAACTAATGTGGTAAACCGAGAATCCATAAAAGAATATTTTCCTCATCTGGTCTGCTTCTCTCCAATTGAAGGAATCCACCGAGAGGGAAAAAAGTCAAAAACTCACCTTCTCAAACCTAGAAATAAACTATCCAGACACATACCCATAATGATACTGGATGCCACTCAAGAAAACCTCAGACAGCTCAGAACACTGTTTTTCCACAGGCTGAGAATACAAGACTCGTCTCTTCCAAAGTCAAAAGGATAAATTTCATTACTACATTTTGGTACACTGTTCCATAAAATACTACCTTACTTCATGTCCACACCACTAAAGAACTGTAGAAAATAATGACTTGTTAAAATAGATTACTGTTCTGTTTCCCTTACAACATTTTTTAAAGGACCTCTGACACCATATACCAACCCGGGTCCATAAATTGGTGGAGAAATTCAAAATAAAGTTTCAAATTATAATTGGTTTATAACAAATAATATATTCTCTATAGATAAGTATTCCATCAAAATTCAGGAAATCTGATGACAGAAATATAAGGAGAAAATGGGTTTTTGAAAAGGCTCAGGCAAAAAGAAAACTAAATGGCTATAATTGAGAAAAGAAATGGGCAACGTTGTTTTTTTTTTTGCATCTAAGCCCCACTTCTGAAACAACAGCTCTTTGCTCAGCTGGAGGAAAACCACAGGACTTGGAATAAATCACTTAATATACTGTCCCTCCTTACGTTAAAATGACACTGTTGACTCACCCTCAGTAGGATATGTGCTTGGTTTAACTCGTTTTTCCAGTAACGGTAGTGAACTGAGCTGCTCTAATATTGAAATGATTTGCATCCTCACAAATGACAAAAGTATTGGGAAATACATATACATAATACATGTATATATATAATATACATTTCTATTATGTATATTTCATATATTTCATAATACATAATATATATGTATTATGTATATATATCATAAAGTATATTTATATACTCTATGATATACACTACATATATAACATATATAATATACTCTATAAATATACTAAAATAGAGTATATTTATATACTCTATTTCACACATATATAATAAACATGTATATACATAATACATGTCCCTGAGTTTCTCTGGCTCTGCTGTGTAGCCAGTGACTTTTATCCCTCTCTTTAATTTGCCCTCCAGAGTCTCTCCACAAATGATGGCCGTGTTATTCCTTTTTATTTTACTACAAAAATGGAATTTATTATTACCAAAATTAATTTTCATTGCATTTACTCAGTGTATCTTTGTCTTAGCTAATCCTCAAAGTCCTGGGCTTCCAAACCCTGAAATGAAACGAACGAATTTATTTTCATTACTTCTGATTACAAGTCTTGCCCAACTTTGGGTAATATTGCAGAAGGCCTAAAACAAATTAACAACCCTTTCAAACTACCAGTAGCATTCAACAGCATTCCATAGGAAAGCGTGGTATATTCTCCATCCTGCTTCTCTGTCATCTCTAATTTGCTCTCTAGTTAAGGCTGAAAGTATTTTTTTAAAAATCAGCAAACATTTACCAAGCCCTAATATGGATTATGAAGCAGGTTAATCACTATAGCAGGGGGTAGGGAAAACTTAACGATATCAAACAAGGGTTTTGCACCAACACAGACCATAAAAGGGAAAGTTGTTCACTCTCCTTACATCAAAAACAGGGCTTCCCTGTGGCGCAGTGGTTGAGAGTCCTCCTACCAATGCAGGGGACGCGGATTCGTGCCCCGGTCCAGGAAGATCCCACACGCCGCGGAGCGGCTGGGCCTGTGAGCCATGGCCGCTGAGCCTGCGCGTCTGGAGCCTGTGCTCCGCAACGGGAGAGGCCACAACAGTGAGAGGCCCGCGTACCGCAAAAAAAAAAAAAAAAAAAAAAAGTCATGAAAAACCTAGGGGTGAAACAGGAATAAAGACACAGACTTACTAGAGAATGGACTTGAGGCTATGGGGAGGGGGAAGGGTAAACGGTGACAAAGCGATAAAGAGGCATGGACATATATACACTACCAAACGTAAGGTAGATAGCTAGTGGGAAGCAGCCGCATAGCACAGGGAGATCAGCTCGGTGCTTTGTGACCGCCTGGAGGGGTGGGATGGGGAGGGTGGGAGGGAGGGAGACGCAGGCGGGGGGAGATATGGGAATATATGTATATATATGACTGATTCATTTTGTTGTGAAGCTGAAACTAACATACCATTGTAAAGCAATTATACTCCAATAAAAAGGTTAAAAAAAAAAAAGTAATCTATCTAATGAAAGAACCAATAGCTTTGACATTAAACTGTTCAATTTTCAGTCTGGACCAGTGGTCTGCAAAATCAGATGTGTGTATTCCAGAGGTGGAGGGGTGCAGTACCATCCACTGGGGAGCCAGAAGAACTTTTAGAATGTCTACATATTTACAGTCTAAAAAACATATAATTGAACTTTACTAAGAGTTAACATATGCACATATGGTATAATAGTTGTACAGGTACATAATTTATAAATATTTATTTACTTACTTGGAGGAGAGGGTCCATGCTCAAAAAAAAGTTTTTCTTGGGGCATACATTTGTTTAAAGTTTGGAGGTTCCTTTACCCCGGCATTTCACAAACTAGGACACACAAAGCCCTGGGGAGCCGGGGGGCGGGGGGCGGGTCACAGCATTTGGGGGAAAATGCAAAGAAATTGAATAAACCTGGTACATGTTCCTGGTGCCTCTGTTTCATTCATGCTAGGGTAAGGGAGAGTCACTCTTTTCTGTAATCAGGTGCTTTGGAAGACAACTCCAGTAAACATGTCTTAGGATGAAAGGGGCCACAGAATGATGACCTAGGTTCCATGCGTGGCTCTCTAGCACCTAGCCGCCACCTGACCCAAGGCCAATCACTTCACTCTTTCAGGCCTTTTAGGCTCCTTCTAATTCAAATTTTATGATTCACAATTGAAAGTTTTCACCCCATCCTTACTTGCTTCTACGTATTCTTCTAACTGGAACGTGCAAGCCTCCCCTCCCCACAAGGGGAGGCCTCGACTTTTCATTCCCTCAGCTTCCGTGCATTATTCGCATAATGCTAAAGGACACTTGCTGGAAGGGTTTGTAAGTATTCTCAAGTTAATTCCAAGTGTCCCCCCAGTACTCTTGGACAGACTGTAGTAAGCTCCTTCGTGTATAGGGTTGGGGCAGCATTCTGCATGAGGGAACCAACGTACACCATCACCTATTCATGCTGGCGATCTACAGCCCTGGCCCTGACGCAGATCAGCAATGTACTAATTTAAGGGGAAAGGTAACAGGAACCTAAATTACCCACCTAACAAAGGTGGATGTTCTGAAACAAGAAAATAAAGCTGAGACCATGTTCAGGTAAGCCAGGCTATGAGAAAAAATAGCTCTGAACTCAGCAGGAACAAAATGAGGAACTGGAGACAGCACAGAGGAGTGTTAGCGCATGCTGGTAGGACACCCCCTCTCACTCAAAACAGCCGTTCACGACCCAGCCATGGCCACCCTGTCAAAATAATTGGTACTTAAATGAGTTAGTATATGAAACATGCTTACAGCCTGGCACTGTTAGTTAATATTATCCTCATTCCATCGAGTACACCAGCATTAGCAGAAGAAATGTTACAGCTTTATCTGTAGACTTTGGGGGCTCCATGGCAGAATTTTCACCTACCCAGAGCAGGCTGATTCAACTTCCCTTTTCAGGTTTTGTCAACATCTGTAAAGGTTCCATGGCATATTTCCTATCACATGAAAAGATAAGGCTCAATTCCCAGGCAATACAGTGCACTTTTAAGGAAGCAGCATGGTGTGAGGGATAAAGCAGTGGGCCAGGGGCTGAAAAGTCAGACATCTTGTCTTTGTACTGCCACTAATTTTTGTGCTCTTGAAAAATTACTTACTTTCCTAAGGCCTAAATTTTCTAATCTGTCTTTTAAAATGATTAGGTGACCTAAAGTCCCATAATCAAGAAGGCAGTAGCTTACAGACATTTTTACTGTGATCTACGGTAACAAATAGTCACATATATATGTACACAGCCAAAACAAACATTTCAAGAAACAATGCTTACCCCTACCTTGTGACTTTTCTATTCGATTCGATTTTTTCCCCAAAAAGTGCAGTTTGAGACCTACCAAATTGGTTTCATGACCCACTAGTGGTCACAATCCGCAGTTTAAAAAGCATGGTAGTAAAGAGTGTGGTCTTGCAGTCAAACAGACCTAGCACCACTGTCAACTAGCTGCATCATCCTGCGTAAGTTACCAACCTTTTTAAAGTTCATCTTTTAAATGGAGATGAAAACACCAGGGTTGTTCTAAAGATTAAATGCGATAATGATTGTAAAGCACTTAACTGCACAGTATATGACACAGAACAAACACTCAATAAAAAGTTATGGTGATGATTAATAACATCAATGTCATTATTACTAAATCCAAAGATTCCAAAAGAAAGTAAAAACAAGTAGAAGGAAGCTAGGAAAACAAACAGGCTCACCTTTGCAAGCACTGATAACCAGAAGGACTGGGGGCCTCCCTGGTGGCGCAGTGGTTAAGAGTCTGCCTGCCAATGCAGGGGACACGGGTTCGAACCCTGGTCCGGGAGGATCCCACATGCCACGGAGCAAGTAGGCCCATGTGCCACAACTGCTGAGCCTGCGCTCTGGAGCCCGCGAGCCACAACTACTGAAGCCTGCGTGCCTAGAGCCTGTGCTCCTCAACAGGAGAAGCCACCGCAGTGAGAGGCCTGCACACCACAGTAAGGAATAGCCCCGATCACCGCAACTAGAGAAAGCTCACGTGCAGCAACGAAGACCCAACGCAGCCAAATATAAAAACAAATAAATAAATTTTTAAAAAAAAGAAGGACCGATAATCAGGTTAATCCTGGCCTGTGCTCATGGAAGTTTCACAAATGGAGGCATTTTTGCATGCTTTCTTCACAGTATCCCCTAACAACTGAAACACTCATGTGTTTGCTGAATGAATGAATACACCTGGAACTCACCTCTACACATTGCAGGAACTATAAGAAGACACCAACTAAGCTTACGTAGCTCCCCAAACTTAAACACCTGAGGATGCTCTAAGCCAATGGTTCTTAAAGTGTTGTTCCCCAAACATTAGCAGCATCACCTGAGAACTTGTCAGAAACGTGAATGATCCGGTCCCATGCCAGGCCTACAGAATCAGAAACTCTGGGGGTGGGCTCAGCAATCTGTGTTCTAACAAACCCTCCAAAACTTGATGCACATTCAAGCTGGAATACCACTATTCCAAACAGTGATGACTTGGAACCCTATAGCAATCCCAGGGAGCTATACATACAAGCAAAGGGACTCCTGCAAAGTTTGCTTGTCCTAGGACTAGTTACTCGGCTAGCTCAACCAAGACTCTTTAGAGCCAGGTATAACCTCTAAGGAAGTTCTCAAGAATTGCTTCTCCTCTTCTTCTTCTCCTTAGCTCACCAATAGAAGCCTAAACTAGACAAAGAAGCACAAGGCCTCATTCTAGAAGCAATGCAAAGCCTATTTCTTAATGGTCTCTTACCCAAGCACATTCCCTGGGCTCAAACTGTCCCACACCAGGACTTCGGTACCACAGCTCAGAGTGCTTCCTGAAACTCTGCATCAGCTCTCAAATAACGAGCTGGGGCTCACAACCAGTAAGCACACAGCAACCCTGGCACTGAAGTTACACAGCACTGCTCTACCCATACTCACCTTGCATTTTACTGCTTGCCAAATTAATGAGAACTTATTAAGCATCCATTGTGTGTACAGGTATATATATGCTCCAAAAAGAAGGTAATCAAATATTAAAACTCCAAAATCAAAGTCTGTAATCTGTTCCTAAATCAAAGAATACATTTGTATCACTAGATTTAGTCTACTCCTTTAGAAAGTCATGGAAAAGTTCGTTAATTTCTATAAAACCTAGAGGGGGCAGACAGCAGAAGCAAGAAGAACTACAATCCTGCATCCTGCGGAACAAAAACCACATTCACAGAAAGACAGACAAGATGAGAAGGCAGAGGGCTATGTACCAGATGAAGAAACAAGATAAAACCCCAGAAAAACAGCTAAATGAAATGGAGCTAGGCAACCTTCCAGAAAAAGAATTCAGAATAATGATAGTGAAGATGATCCAGGACCTTGGAAAAAGAATGGAGGCAAAGATCAATAAGATGCAAAAATATTTAACAAAGATCTAGAAGAATTAAAGGACAAACAAATAGAGATGAACAATACAATAACTGAAATGAAAAATACACTAGAAGGAATAAATAGAAGAATAGCTGAGGCAAAAGAACGGATAAGTGACCTGGAAGAAAGAATGGTGGAATTCACTGCTGTGGAAAAAATACAGAAAAAAGAATGAAAAGAAATGAAGACAGCCTGAGAGACCTCTGGGACAACATTAAACTCAACAACATTTGCATTATAGGGGTCCCAGAAGGAGGAGAGATGGAGAAAGGACCCAAGAAAATATTTGAAGAGATTATAGTTGAAAACTTCCCTAACATGGGAAAGGAAATAGCCACCCAAGTCCAGGAAGTGCAGAGAGTCCCATACAGGATAAACCCAAGGAGAAATACACCGAGACATAGTAATCAAATCGGCAAAAATTAAAGACAAAGAAAAGTTATTGAAAGCAGCAAGGGGAAAACGACAAATAACATACAAGGGAACTCCCATAAGGTTAACAGCTGATTTCTCAGCAGAAACTCTACAAGCCAGAAGGGAGTGGCATAATATACTTAAAGTGATGAAAGGGAAGAACCTACAACCAAGATTACTCTACCCAGCAAGGATCTCATTCAGATTTGATGGAGAAATCAAAAGCTTTACAGACAAGCAAAAACTAAGAGAATTCAGCACCACCAAACCAGCTCTATAACAAATGCTAAAGCAACTTCTCTAAGTGGGAAACACAAGAGAAGAAAAAGACCTAGAAACACAAACCCCCCAAAATTAAGAAAATGGTAAGGGAACATACATATCAATAATTACCTTAAATGTGAATGGATTAAATGCACCAACCAAAAAGCACAGGCTTGCTGAATGGATACAAAAACAAGACCCATATATATGCTGTCTACAAGAGACCCACTTCGGACCTAGGGACACATAAAGACTGAAAGTGAGGGGATGGAAAAAGATATTCCATGCAAATGGAAATCAAAAGAAAGCCGGAGTAGCAATACACAGATAAAATAGATGTTAAAATAAAGAATGTTACAAGAGACAAGGAAGGACACTATGTAATGATAAAGGGATCAATCCAAGAAGAAAATAAAACAATTATAAATATATATGCACCCAACATAGGAGCACCTCAATACATAAGGCAACTGCTAACAGCTCTAAAAGAGGAAATCAACAGTAACACAATAATAGTGGGGGACTTTAACACCTCACTTACACCAATGGACAGATCATCCAAACAGAAAAGTAATAAGGAAACACAAGTTTTAAATGACACAATAGACCAGATAGATTTAATTGATATTTATAGGACATTCCATCCCAAAACAGCAGATTACACTTTCTTTTCAAGTGTGCATGGAACATTCTCCAGGATAGATCACATCTTGGGTCACATATCAAGCCTCAGTAAATTTTAAAAAACTGAAATCATATCAAGCATCTTTTCTGACCACAACGCTAAGAGATTAGAAATCAATTACAGGGAAAAAAATGTAAAAAACACAAACACATGGAGGCTAAACAATACGTTACTAAATAACCAAGAGATCACTAAAGAAATCAAAGAGGATATCAAAAATTACCTAGAGACAAATGAAAATGAAAACACGATGATCCGAAACCTATGGAATGCAGCAAAAGCAGTTCTAAGAGAGAAGTTTATAGCTATACAAGCTTACCTCAAGAAACAAGAAAAATCTCAAATAAACAATCTACTGTTAAACCTAAAGGAACTAGAGAAAGAAGAACATGCAAAACCCAAAGTTAGCAGAAGATAAAATCATAAAGATCAGAGCAGAAAAAAATGAAATAGAAACAAAGAAAATAATAGCAAAGATCAATGAAACTAAAGGCTGGTTCTTTGAGAAGATAAACAAAATTGATAAACCATTAGCCAGACTCATCAAGAAGAAGAGGGAGAGGACTCAAATCAATAAAATTAGAAATGAAAAAGGAGAAGTTACAACAGACACTGCAGAAATACAAAGCATCCTAAGAGACTACTACAAGCAACTCTATGTCAATAAAATGGACAACGTGGAAGAAATGGACAAATTCTTAGAAAGGTATGACCTTCCAAGACTGGACCAGGAAGAAATAGAAAATATGAACAGACCAATCACAAGTAATGAAATTGAAACCGTGATTAAAAATCTTCCAACAAACAAAAGTCCAGGACCAGATGGCTTCACAGGTGAATTCTATCACACATTTAGAGAAGAGCTAACACCCATCCTTCTCAAACTCTTCCAAAACGTTGCAGAGAAAGGAAAACACCCACACTCATTCTATGAGGCCATCATCACCCTGATACCAAAACCAGACAAAGATATCACAAAGAAAGAAAATTACAGACCAACATAACTGATGAATATAGATGAAAAAGTCCTCAACAAAATACTAGCAAACAGAATCCAACAACACATTAAACGGATCATACACCATTATCAAGTGGGATTTATCCCAGAGATGCAAGGATTCTTCAATATACGCAAATCAATCAATGTGATACACCATATTAACAAACTGAATAAGAAAAACCATATGATCGGACTTCCCTGGTGGCACAGTGGTTAAGAATCCACCTGCCAATGCAGGGGACACGGGTTCGAGCCCTGGTCCAGGAAGATCCCACATGCCGCGGAGCAACTAAGCCTGTGCACCACAACTACTGAGCCTGCACTCTAGAGCCCATGAGCCACAACTACTGATGCCCACGAGCCACAACTACTGAAGCCCACGCACCTAGAGCCCATGCTCCACAAAAAGAGAAGCCACTGCAATGAGAAACCCGCGCACCACAACGAAGAGTAGCCCCCGCTTGCCGCAACTAGAGAAAGCCCACTCACAGCAACAAAGATCCAACATAGCCAAAAATAAATTAATTAATTAAATTTTTAAAAAAAAGTAAAACCATATGATCATCTCAATAGATGCAGAAAAATATTTTGAGAAAATTCAACACCCATTTATGATAAAAAACTCTCCAGAAAGTGGGCATAGAGGGAACCTACTTCAACAAAATAAAGACCATATACCACAAACCCACAGCAAACACCATTCTCAATGGTGAAAAACTGAAAGCATTTCCTCTAAGATCAGGAACAAGACAAGGATGTCCACTCTCACCACTATTATTCATCATAGTTTTGGAAGTCCTAGCCACAGCAATCAGAGAAGAAAAAGAAATAAAAGGAATACAAATTGGTAAAGAAGAAGTAAAACTTTCACTCTTTGCAGATGACATGATACTATACATAGAGAATCCTAAAGATGCCACCAGAAAACTACTAGAGCTCATCAATGAATCTGGTAAAGTTGCAGGATACAAATTTAATGAACAGAAATCTCTTGCATTCCTATACACTAATGATGAAAAAGAGAAAGTAAGGAAACACTCCCATTTACCATTGTAACAAAAAGAATGAAAAACCTAGGAATAAACCTACCTAGGGAGACAAAAGAAAGACCTGCATGCAGAAAACTATAAGACACTGATGAAAGAAATTAAAGATGATACAAACAGATGGAGAGATATACCGTGTCCTTGGACTGGAAGAGTCAATATTGTGAAAATGACTATACTACCCAAGGCAATCTACAGATTCAATGCAATCCCTATCAAATTACCAATGGCATTTTTTACAGAACTAGAACAAAAAATCTTAAAATTTGTATGGAGATACAAAAGACCCCAAATAGCCAAAGCAGTCTTGAGGGAAAAAAACGGAGCTGGAGGAATCCGATTCCCTGACTCCAGACTATACTACAAAGCTACAGTAATCAAGACAATATGGTACTGGCACAAAAACAGAAATATAGATCAATGGAACAGAATAGAAAGCCCAGAGATAAACCCATGCAACTATGGTCAACAAATCTATGACAAAGGAGGCAAGGATATATAATGGAGAAAAGACAGTCTTTTCAATAAGTGGTGCTGGGAAAACTGGACAGCTACATGTAAAAGAAATTAGAACACTCCCTAACACCATACACAAAAATAAACTCAAAATGGATTAGAGACTTAAATGTAAGACCGGGCACTATAAAAGTCTTAGAGGAAAACATAGGAAGAACACTCTTTGACATAAATCACAGCAAGATCTTTTTTGATCCACCTCCTAGAGTAATGGAAATAAAAACAAAAATGAACAAATGGGACCTAATGAAACTTAAAAGCTTTTGCACAGCAAAGGAAGCCATAAACAAGACCAAAAGACAACCCTCAGAATGGGAGAAAATATTTGCAAATGAAGCAACTGACAAAGGATTAATCTCCAATATTTACAAGCAGCTCATGCAGCTCAATATTAAAAAAACAAACAACCCAATCCAAAAATGGACAGAAGACCTAAATAGACATTTCTCCAAAGAACACATACAGATGGCCAAGAAGCACATGAAAAGCTGCTCAACATTACTAATTATTAGAGAAATGCAAATCAAAACTACAATGAGGTATCACCTCACACCAGTTAGAATGGGCATTGTGAGAAAATCTACAAACAACAAATATTGGAGAGGGTGTGGACAAAAGGGAACCCTCTTGCACTGTTGGTGGGAATGTAAATTGATACAGCCACTATGGAGAACGGTATGGAGGTTCATTAAAGAACTAAAAATAGAATTACCATATGACCCAGCAATCCCACTACTGGGCATATACCCAGAGAAAACCATAATTCAAAAAGATACATGCACCCCAGTGTTCACTGCAACACTATTTACAATAGCCAGGTCATGGAAGCAACCTAAATGCCCATCGACAGATGAATGGATAAAGAAGATGCGGTACATATATACAATGGAATATTACTCAGCCATAAAAAGGAACGAAATTGGGTCATTTGTAGAGACGTGGATGCATCTAGAGACTGTCATACAGAGTGAAGTAAGTCAGAAAGAGAAAAACAAATATCGTATATTAACGCATATATGTGGAACCTAGAAAATGGTACAGATGAACCGGTTTGCAGGGCAGAAATTGAGACACAGAAGTAGAGAACAAACATATGGACACCAAGCGGGGGAAAGCGGCGGGGGCTGGGGGTGGTGGTGTGATGAATTGGGAGATTGGGATTGACATGTATACACTGATGTGTATAAAATTGATGACTAATAAGAAAATAAATAAATAAATACATAAAAATTTTAAAAATTTCTGTAAAACCTTACTTTTCCAAAAGGCACCTTAGTCAGAAACCCTGCAGTGCTATAAGATTCTAGTTAGAAACAAAAAAATTTAGAGAAAAAACAATGATTTTTATCAAAAGCAGAAAAATATAACTGCTGTCTTTCCACTCTGGAAAGAACTGCTAACGTAGCTTCCAAAGGCAAAAGGGTACCTTTTAAAAACAGAAAGATCCCAAATTTCTGTCAATAAAATGATGATCCAGTTATACACCAAGGAACAGACAGAAGACCTGGCTTCGGTTCTCCAACTATCCCTGGTACCTACAGTGTGACTTTGGATTTGGTCTCACAGGGTGTCCGCCTCAGTCTCCACAAATGAACACATGATCTTGTAAAAGATATAATGCACATGAAAGTGCTTTGCCATCTATTAGATATTATCTTCTCAACATGTCAATTTATTCCTGTGAACTGATTCCTTCCCTCCAACTCACAGTGACCAAAATGATTTATTTTAGAAAGTGCTCATAAGTGGTTTGACAGCAGGTGTAACAAAGGTGTAAGCTAAAAAAGATACTGAACACTTTCATACACATAAAGCAGCATGAAGCCATGGACAGGAACAGTTATGACAAAGAAATGGGTTAGAAAAATGACCCATAGTACATTGCCCTTCCTGGTTCCGGCAAAAATTTGAGCTGGAAAGACACGGTATCTAAAAAGGAAAACTAATGACAAACAAGAAATAAAGTGAACTATTTCAAAACCTCAGAAAACCGTAGTTTGAGAGCAAGGGGTCAGGGAGGGCTATGTTTTTGTTAGGTCTGACTTGCCCTTAGCTATGGGTGCACTGTCTTTTCATGTGGCCCCAAAGAAATAGCTGAGCCATTATTCTTGTTGATAATGATGAGCAGATGCTGATGGGATGATTGCACATCAACTGTTCTCAGACTCAGGTCTTGTGTAATTGGGTGTGTCGATCTATGTCACTCCACAGATGGTTATTAAACCAGTTACAACTTCCCTAAATCTTTTCACTAGAAGTGAACACACTCTGGATAGTTATTCTCTGGTGCCAACTGAGAATAGGCACTATCATAAAATTTTTTTTAAAACAGTTTCAAGGTTTATCCGTCCTCCTCCCAAGACACAAACACGCGCATGCACACACGCACACTCTTAAAGTTGGGATGTTTGTTTAATTCAAAAATCCAAATTATCAAATTTGAAATTTAAATACCATAAATACTTCTTTACTAGAGTGACTATAACAAGTCTATTAATTTCAACCTGGCATGAATAAAAAAAATATAATCAATTCCCAATCTTCTATCGACAATGATATGCATTTTGGATAATCTATGTGCCTCAGGAACAATAACAATCCTGCTATCAAAGCTCCCCTCAGGTTGATGGAACACGGGGAATCCCAGCTCTCATGACATAGAATCACCAAATTCTTCCTAGTAAGAGGTGCAGCCCCACCCCCGATGCGGCTAGATGACAGTGACCTTTACCGAGGAAGCTCTCAGCGGACCACAGGGCATGGCCAAATGTCCAACCGGACTGCTAGAGGAGACAAAATGGTCCATTTGGCAGTCTGTTGTTACTGAGGTGTCAAACCTTCAACTAACTAATTGGCCACTCTTTGCAGTAAGCTTTCCTACACCGTACACCTGAAAGAACACTTGTTGAGATGGCTTCGTTGAATGAGAAGCACAACTTTTGAAATGCACTCTGTGGAAAGGCCAGCATACTTTCATGTACAAATAGATGTAACAAGCCACGAGCCCATATGTTTTTAGCCTCAGAATTAGTAAGCTAAACTGAAATGCAATATGTGAATTTCATCATTTTTCTTTCTTTCCCCATGACCATTTGGCAGAGTTAAAATTTTAGCTATCATGCATTTTCTTCCCTAAAATGTATCAGTCACAGTTCCCACAGAAGCTAGCTATGCATTTCCTTGTGGGTGTATGCGTAAACTACCATAACAAAACATTTTCTATTTCCTCATTTTGATCAAAAGGAAAGAAGAAATGCTAAAGTGCACTTACATAAGTGACAGTGCAAAACTGACATGCCTATCTGTATAAACAATTTATATTCTGTTTAAATTTGAGGTTATGATGATTAAGGAGAGAAATGCCAAGAGCTATGAAATAAAATTACATTAAGGGGTAGCCCATGCTGCATGCTCTTGAGAGACTTAAGAGAAACTTTAAGGAATAGCAAAGTCACTTCAGGCCACTCCGGAAGAACTAAGGCTTGAGACAGTAAAAACAGCTGGGGAAAAATACTAAGAAACAGACACCAGAACACATAAAATGCTTGTAAATGAACACAACATTGTGGACCCACTGGCAGAACATGTGGAAGCTGTGATGGGTTAAGGTGAGTCAGCCACACTCTCCAGCCTATTTCACTTTGGATCAACAGCAGCAGGGACAACTGGTTACTGCAGGCACAGAACAGCTTTAAGAAAAGCTAACTTACCCATCTAGAGAAAGACTCCTCAACCTCTGCTTCATTACTGTCATGCTCTAACTGACACAACTAATCAAACAAAAGGAAAGAGAATCCTTTCAAATCATGGGGAACAGAACTCAGATTTAGGGACATTATGGAGCAAGCAATGTGATATAATGAAACAAGAACTGCCCCAGAAATTAGACCTGGATTCTAATCATGGCTTTGCCATATACTCACCATGCAATCTAGAGGAATTCCCTTAAGCTATTTGAGACTTACTGTTCTCACCTGTAAAACTAAAATATCACCAGCCCTCCTTTCTTAGCAGATTTCATTTGTGGCTCAAATAAGATCATGTTGATAAAAGTGATTATAAACCAGGACGCACTATTTAATGTAAAATATTATTGTATGTAAAATTCCCAATCCAAAATTCTGTGAAACAGAAAAACTTCACCATCTAGCCCCCAAATGATAAACTATTACATGACTCAAATTAGATCACATACGTCTATATGATGAGACCAGCCTAAATGGGGATGGGAGGTATTATGTGTGTTAGGCTGGTGTAACCAACTTCAACCATTTTTTAAAATTATTTCCCCACTGCTCTCCTAGTGTCTCAAAAATGCTCAGGAATTACAAGCAAGAGCGATAATCTCCTCACCCTCCCCTCGCCTTCTCTGGCACAGAAATCTGACATAGGCCACTTCACATGCCTGATTAGATAAGCTTTCCCAATGCTGAAAGCCAACTGCTTCTAACATTTCAAACCTGATTTCCATGAAGACTCAGGGGTGAAAGATGGAAACAAATAAGCCAACCAAGTAGATCCTCCTTATTGAAAGAGTTCTCCAGCTTTGATTTGAAATACTAAATAATTTTTTTCTATGAACCTAATTGCTTCTGAGGTGATAGGTGCAAGTTGCTGCAAACTGAGCAGACGAAAGTGTCAGAAAGGCTTTTGACTTACACACAATTAATCCTGCAAACTTTAAATTACTAAAATGACAGTGCTTTAGTCTGTTCTTTAGGTGATCCATAATCCTGCCTTGGCAATGGAGCAGAGTCTAAAGGGAATCATTAAAAGATATTAAAACAAGAAGTCCAGAGACAAGTATTCCCAGACTACATCTTCCAAAGGAAGAATTGCCATGTGACTAATGAAGTTTAAACTTTGGGGCCCCCTGCACTTGAGCGCCTATTCTGTGCCCAGAACCATGCAGTTAAGTATGCAGTTTCCAATATTTACAAACAATCCTGCAAGTTAGGTATTACTATTATTACAATTATATAAATCAGGGAATTGAGACTTAGAGAAGCTAAGTGGCTTGCCCAATACCCTTAGCCAAGAATCGGAGCCAGGCCTAGCTGGTTCCAAAACTCACCAGCTACGTTAAAGTAAACATCAAAATGTATTTGGAAGGGTATCTAAAAGTCATAAATAATCAGCCTTTACTGTCATTTACCTCTCATTATGCTTCATATCCCTGGGCATTCTCTCCTTCACCATTCAACTGGCAGCTGAACACAACTAAACCTGAAGGAGAAAGTTCAGTATGTCTGAAAGGACCCACATGTCTGATCATGCATGTTTAGACTGTATTTTAAAACAGAAGGGATTATCTGGGATTCTGTTGATGTCAAACATACTTCTCTCATCTATTAGTATTGATGACCATCAATTTTCAGTGACAAAGGAGATAATAAGGAAAATGTTCACAGAAAAGAAGAAAAGACAAGGTTATCCTCATGCTTTTTCTGTAACACTATGTGTAGAAATGCTACACACAGTTAATTTCAAAGTTCCCAGGCCTAGATAGGTTAGTACTGGGCAGTTTCAGTATTGGCTATGTCCACTTTCATATGCATTCCAATCATTTTACATGGTCTTTTATATCCCTTTCAGAAAGATACAATAAGAATACAAGCACACAGTCAAGAAAAGCTATCTGCAATTTAAAAGGCTGGCACAAATAGGACTCTGGATTGCCATTTTCAGACTTTCAAAATGTTTTTTATTCTTTTAAAAAAGCTACACATTCATTCCTAGTCTTAATCTACTAAAGAATTTCTTTTAAGATCAAGAAGTAATAGAGAGAGAAATGCTAGACAACTTTCCTTGGATTACAACAAATATAAATCCATCCCTCCCATTTTCAAAGCGATTTAGAAAGAACTGCAACTCGTCAAAATGGAATTTTGACATTTAAATAATTTTCACATTATGTAAATGTTCATTCAGAAGTAAGATGTTAAGAAGAGTAAAACTTAAGTCAACTTAATACAGAAAATATTACTAAATCCGAAGTTACACTATCTGTAGGGCTACAGGACTCTACCAAATGACAAAGGCGTCACTTAATAGTGGGTAAATGTGTGAGCTCTGGAGTCGGGCAAGGGGGGTTCCAGCTCCTGGTCTATACCAGCTCCTGGTCTTCATCACTAACTGGGTGACCTGGATGACCATGCCTTAATCTTTCAGTAAGTAAGAATTGTAACACCGACTGTGAGGACTAAAGCAAACACATAAAGCACTTTTTCCCCAGGCATCTGTCACGTAATAAACCCTCAGTATATGGAAGCTATTGTTACTTCTTATAAGCTCCACGAGGATAGAGTTTTTTGTCTGTTTCGTTCACTCTATTAATAAAGAAGCATGCCCTGGTCAGCTTTCATGCAAATACAGTTCCTCCAAAGTGACATTCACATTTATCTACATTAATTACATTCAAATGCTGCTACCCTTAGTATACACCTCCTCTCTTTTACTGTAAGTGGCTGCAGCTGCCTTTGCAGGATGATTTAAATTACTGGGAAATATTTTAAGTGTTTTAAGGGTATCTGAGTTAACATATGCACCACTTACATTTTCAGTGTGCTTACACATAATTATAAATATCTCAGACCATAAAAGAAAACCTTTCATAATACTCCCACAACTGAAAAACAAAGTCTTAGAAATAATTACAGAGGGAGCAGAAGGGAGTGGTAGGTAGAATACAGTTTACTAAATTGGCAAAATAAAATTTGGAGTTTTGTCTTAAAACAAAACAAAACAAAAAACCTGACAACCATTTGTACAAGGCTGCCAAAACTTGAGAATAAGTAAACTGTCATGGGAAACAAATGTTAAAATATGAAACCCTTTTCTGAGAAAGTTACTCCACCAGTCCTGGCAAATCCAATTCTGAATCACTAACGACTCCAGTCCTGCTGGGTTGTCTTAACTACAAAGAAGTCCAAAGGGACAGGCAGGGTCTCACAGGCAAATATTTTCTCTGCTGTCACTGACATTTACAATATAGTCACACTTCTCTCCTCCCCCACCCTTCTCACTCCTTCACTGTTCCCTTTTCAGGTTTCAAAAATCAGAGGGTCAACATACTGATATATCATTCGACTAAGGAGTATAGAGGAGAGATCACTTGACTAGAAAACGAGAGCTTGGATTCTGGCCCCAACCTTGACCTGGCTCTGGGCCCTCTGGCCTGTCACTTGGGCTTTGCTTTCCTCATCTGTAAAACAACGATGGACTAGATGGGTGGTTCCCAGCCCGAGATCCCAAAATCTCCAGGAGCCCCTAAAGGTGTTAATAACAGATGATGAGGTATTTCTATTATTCCAAAGAGATTCCATTAAGTGCTATAAGGCTAATTAAAACACCAAATGCATGGTGACACCAGATGGCACATGATGACGTTTATCATATCATAGGGAAGGGGGGAACAAGAGTGTTGGACCTGATATTGTCATCAAAGCTACACCTCAGAAAAATCATAGTTTCTGTACTAAACATAATCCAACCACAAACGTCTGGTGAATAAATAAGGGGGAAATGATTGAATACATATCAATACAATTTGTATAGTAGACAAATTCTCCAAATTGAAGATTAAGGGAACAGACTCAAATATAATACCCTTAAATATTTACAGGTTCATGGGAAACCAGTGAACAATCTACATGCTGCAAACATGAAGCTCCTATTTCTCACCAAGGATCTGAATCACTCATCCACTTTTGATTAAAGAAAAGTGAAAGCAACAAAAAGCCAGTCTAAACTGCAACATAAAATACACCACCAACAATAACTACTATTCACTGCACTCTTACTATGTGCCAGGCACTACAAATATAACACTGATTAACTTATTTAATCCTCATAACAACCCTAGCAATTACACGCTGCTATTACCTTCATTTTATAAATAATGAAATGTAAGCATAGAGTGCTTAAGAAACAGGGACACAGGGCTAGTCAGTTAAGAGCCCTGTGTATCCCCACCCTTTCTCCCTCTAAGCTGACAACTCCTTCTCAAAGAGAAGTCTCTCAAAACACAAAGAGAAATGTCCCCAAGCAGAGCCCTTAGGAGTTGGGCCATTGCTCTTGAGAGCAGGTTTGAGGAGCTCATAGCTGTGGCCCATTCTGGCTTAAAGACATCCTTAATGGAAACTCCCCTCTTCTCAACCCAAATTCAGTCTGCTTGTCCTGATGATAGAAATCAACTGAGAGAAGCCCAGGGCCATTAGTCAACTAAAATCAACCCATTTATTCAGAAGGTACAAATGATTCCTAACAGCTGGCTCCTACATTCAGAGAACCTATGATGAAAAACATGCATTTTCAGTGTACTAGAATGAGTAAGGGTTAGGGAGACAAATAGACCAAAACAATCAGTCAATCAATCAATCAATTCCAAACCTGCCACTTACTAACTGCATTATCCTGAGCATGTTACAGGTCTCAGTTTCCCCTACTCCCCATCTCAAAGGGTTGTTGTGCAGGGTAATCGTGTGAATGTACAGAAAGTGCCATGGCTGACGGCAGAGGCCCTAGAGCCAGAGGTCTGAATCCTGGCTCCATCCCTCACTAACCACATGATTGGCCCCAACACCCAAAGCTGCGAATCTAAGCTCCGATTTCCTTACCTGTAATATAGCTAATTACTGTCTACCCCAAAGGATAGCCACGCGAATTAAATAAGGAGATATATGTAAAGCCCCTAGGAGAAGGACGGACACATAGTAAGAAGTAAGCAATTTTTTTTAAAAAGCTGAGGTTTTAAAAGTCAAACCACAAATTTAAGTCCCAGCTCTGTTACTTATTATCTAGGGCTAAACAATGGTATACAAGCCAACTAACCCCTCAGAGGCTCAGTTTCAACCGAGATTTTGTAAAGATTAAAGGAGGCAATTGTGTAAGAGTGTTCTGTAAACTCTGCATTGCTATGTAAATGTTAGGGTTGTTTCACGTTTTATGTTAATTGTATCGAGTGGTCCTTTCAAATACTATCTTCATCTTTAAAATGGAAAAACTGAGGCAGAGAAATTTTAAGCCATAGAGGGAAGGCTGCTAATCCCAAAAGTAGGATGGAGAGAAGGATTGGGCCAAAATAAATTCAGATCATGACAAAGCAGAAAAGTAATAAGCCTTCAAGAGGAAAGATGAGAATAAACGTCCATTAACGTATGTTTTTAATCAGCAACTTCACCTGCTGATTAAGCCTCTCCGTGCACAGTCCAGGCGTAAGAATTCTCTAATTTCCTCCCAGAAACAGTATTAGACTTCAGGATGAGAAAGAGCTTCACTATCAAGCCTCTTTTCCCATCCGTAAGTTAATTTTGTGGCTGGGGCAAAGACCTGGGGACACAAACTGGAATCTAACTGGCTTTCTCTTAACCACACCTTAAAAAAAAAAAAGTTGCAATCTTACAGAGAGGTCTCCTTCTTTGGTTGGTCAGAAATGTCCTTGTTCCCCAGGTCTCCTCATGCTAAATACGGTAATAGCTGGCAAACAAACAGCCCAGTAAATTCCAATGATACTTAAGAAAGCATTAAAATTGCCTGAAATTACTCTGAATCAAATACTTAAGACCTACAGGGCTGCCACATAGAGCAGTTCAGCTGGAACTCTTATGCCAAAAGCAGCAGGATGCCTTAAGAACATACAAGCTTGAAAAAAAAAAGCAAATCTACTCTTCTTTATTGCAACATTCTTCAGCAACAACACTGATCTCCTACCCACTGTGCACACAGCACTGCACTAGGGCAGTGGGAGGCTGGAGGGAGAAAGCTAAGAAACAGGTGGTGTTCGTGGGGTGCCAAAACAACAGGTTGATTCAGTCAGTTCTGTCCCACAACTAATCAATTTGGTGAAGGGAGAGGGGAAGGAATCTTAGTCATCCTGTTGGCCGACCAAACTGACTGGCTAGACCATTGCACAATTATCAATTAGGCCAAAATATCAGATTTAATAGTGCATATTAGCCCTGCCTAATGGGATGTTACACACTTCCAAGATCTTGGATATCTCAGAAGACAACACAGAAGCAGATTAACCTCTACCCACCAAAATCACTTATCAGGCTCCAGAATACACTGTTTTTTTTCCAGCATCTTTTTATAAGGTATTAAAGTAAATGTGCATTTTCTGGGCACATAAAACTGACAGCTTGTTGATTTATGATACAGTCAGATTAGAATTTTAAAGTAATTATAGAAAATACCAGTTAACAAATACATAGAAAATTGACCAAGCACATTAGAAATCAAAGGATTTTTTAAAAAACTATCAAATACATTTTTGATATCAATATTGGTAGCAATTTGATATTATGTAGTTTAACGTGTCCATACATGTTTTGACACATTTAAGATAAAGAGATAATACCTTTAATATTTAAAGAAGTATTTTAAATCAGTAACCAAAAACTAAATACCTTGATGAATAAAAGACACAATATACCAAAATAAAGAAATAAAAAGAAAAGGCAATACAAATGGCTACTGACCATATGAAAAACATTCAACATCACTGTAAGCAGAGAGACCAATTAAGATGAGGTAGCATTTACCACTTACCCAATTGGTAAAGAGTTGTAAAAATAAAAACTAGTGTTGACAATGGCTGGAAACACTGAGAGTCTCATATTCTGCTGATAGAAGTATAACTTGGTCAAACTATATGGAAGGAAATTTGGCAGTGTATATCAAAAGCCACACAAAGATCCACACTCTTTAATACAATAGTTTGACTTCTTGGAATTTATGTTAAGAAAATAAATATTCCTATCAAGATTTATATGTAAGAATGTTCATCACAGCATTATTTACAAATTATGAAAATTGGGAACTAAGAATAGATTTCAGTTTAAATAAAATATAATAGAATCTTCAGATAGAACAATATGCAGCCTTTAAAACCATGTTCTTAAAAAAATATTTATACACAAGAAGTATATTCAATATCTTGTAATAAACTATAATGGAAAAGAATCTGAAAAAAGATTTTATATATATATATATATATATATATTCTTTTTGAATCACTTTGCTATACACCAGAAACTAACACAATATTGTAAATCAACTATACTCAATGAAAAGGAAGAAAGAAAAAAATAAAATAAAGAAAGAAATATTTATATATGGGAAAATGTTCACAATATTTTAAGTGGTGCAGAAGTATATGGTAAAACTGTAATATGTTAAAGTCCTAATTATAGTAAGAGACACAGAAACAAAACTGTATGAAATGTAACAAAATAGCAAGTGTGGGTTTTGATTGGAGGTGATAGGATTATTGGAGATTTTAATTTTCTCTTACGTTTTTCTGTTTAAAAACTTCTATTTCCCAATTTTTAAAAATCACTCTCTTTGAGATAGTAATTTCTCTTCTGGAAATCTAGCTTAATGGAAAAATCCTAAAGAGGGAAATTTTTGTAGAAAGAAGATCAGTGTCATTTCTATAGAGAAAACAAAAAAGATGGAGCCAAATATGCAACCAAAGCAAAGGAGAAATCACCAAAGAAAGGCAGAACAGAAAATTGTATATACATTATAAATATACAATTTTTAAAACTAAGAGTAGGTAAAAAGACCAAATGATGTACACCAAAATATTAACAGTGGTTAAGACTGTGGATTTTTCTTACACTTTTCTAGACTTTTCAAAGGTCCTTAACTATCTTTAAATGTAATTACTTTAAAACCCCCTCCCCCCCAAAAAATCTTATAAAGGTGCCATAGAAAATCAACAAAGTGTAAATATGAGTTAATTACATGTAAACATAAGGAATAATTCTGTTGCGATGCAACCCTACCTTAAAATGTAACAATGTTTGTTTTCAGTTACAACCATTTTCCTTAAATGTCTTAGAAAGTTGATGTCACAGGAGCCATGACATATTGTTACTTACTTTATATAGTAACATCCAAAACTTGCATGATTTACAAATATGTTTTTTTCTCTAATAATCCTCATAAAGATTAGAAAGTGCTTTAGATGTTGTAATAAATTAAATACCCTTCACGTTTCCAATTTAAAAAGATATAGCAAATAAGTAAAGGCATAGTCTCTGCAAAGAAAACATAGTAAAAAGTAATAATCAAAACATAGATGTCCTCAAACTTCAATGACTCTCCACACTTTAGAGACAAACAAAAGCATGTGAAAGCAGAGAATTAAACAAAAGTTTCTTTGCAGCATACCACATTACCCATTCAGAGAAGTTAACAAATTAGCACTATCTAGTTTTCTTATTATTCATATTCATAAACTCAACAGAACATATTAGTGTATAAATAGTTCTCCATTTTTCTTATTTGAATGTTGGATAAGTATGCCAACACAGCAACCTCTCCCTGTTAGGTACTAGTTAAAACAGGCTATTTAATCTTTGAGGTTTAAAAGCTTCCCAGAATCTCCTCTCAAAAGAGAGAGAGTAAAAAGAGATGAAAAAGAAGCAAACAACAATTTAAAAATGCACCTGCCTCTGAACAAGGTAGTATACTTTAGAATGTAACCACAGCTTCTTGTGCAACACTTTAGTCAGCAAGCAAAACTGTATTTTAAAGGGATACTATTTGTTAAAAGACAACAGACTATTAGGGAGACAATATCTGACTCCAGTCAAAATATTATCATCATGTTTTCCTTACCTCACAAAATACACACGCGCTTTCTTCATATGAATAAATATATGAGGGTGGGAGCGCTACCCTTAACCCAGAAACAGGTTCTGCAACACCCACAGATCCAACCTGTCTTTGCGAGATGATGAGTCCACCTTCGCACGATATTTGGCTGAGGCATTCAAAGAACAAGAGTCACTGCCAATATCCTGCAGAAGGAAATGACTTGAAGACCAGAAACTGCCCTAGAGGCCTCTGGGGAAGGTGCTCCAGTCCACTGGGAAGAGAGACACAGGCCCCTCACCGCCTGACTAGGAGAGCAAGGGCACCGGAACTGGAACATGGTAACCCGCCTGCAGTTCGAGAGTGGCAAGGGACAGTAAAATGACCTCCCAAGAGTTTGTCCAATCATCTAGTAAACCCCAAACTTTGAGGGGCTAGTAGGACAGGGTTTTGCCAAGACAAGCACAAGAGGGTGAGGGAGGTGTCAGCATGATTAATCAATGCCACCTGAGGCAGCAACTCGGGGTGTGTCCACGCTACACCTCAGTCATTGCCTGACTGTGATGAGAAGTTCCTTCAGCTACTGCCACTGAGAACTCGATCTTCCAAAGGAGCCCCTTCCACCTTAACTTGTCCTAGATCAGGCTCAGTCAGCATCCAGGACTGAGAACACAGCCCTCTCTCTTGCCACAAACCCACTAAGACACCACAGCAGGTGCCAAATTTATATTTACACCCCCACCGAACAAGGGGTCTTTGTCTTTTCCCAGTCAAGTCAAGTTTTGATACTTCTGAATTCCAACAGAGAAAGAGGAGAACAGCAGACAAGCCCAGCAGGGGTGAGCTGGGGGTCGCCGTTCCCTGGTGGTCCTAGAGTTTCCTCCCTCAGACCCTACAGCTCTTAGTCACCCTGACTACAGGAAACTGCTCTCAGAGAGTGTAGATAAGTTACTAAATAACTGTACTTCATGTTCCTAATTTTGTGTGCTCATCTGTCTTGTCTCCCTGATGATGTCAGCTCCTTGGGGGCAGGACTCTATCTTCCATTTGGTCAGTGATTCCCACACAGCTAGAAAAGTAAAATACCCTGTACTCCCTACCACATGATACTAAGGAAAACACACAAATTAAGGATGACAACACACCACAGTCCTCCCTAACACACCACTAAGAGAGAAGAGCTACACAGGCAATAAATCTTAGAGCCAATATAGCTAGGGCTCCTACTAGAGTATTATATAGAAACATATATTTACATATATAAGTAAATTAATACAATAATTGCTTTGCTTTGCTCATTCCTAGCTATGGCTTTTCATCCCACCTTCTTGGCTTTACTATTCTTTTTAAAGTCACAATGTATTTTCTGCCACAAAGCTGGTCCTCCCTTCAAAAAGGAGAGGAGAAAAGAAAGAACAGACCTACAGCCAACTTCCTACCACTGCCAACGAACACTGCTGTTTGTCCCATCCAGAGGCCATGAGCATATCCTTTCAGATCTGAAGCCACTTCCTTCTTCTTATCAAGAACAGCAAGACCAGGGCTTCCCTGGTGGCACAGTGGTTGAGAGTCCGCCTGCCGATGCAGGGGACACGGGTTCATGCCCCGGTCCAGGAAGATCCCATGTGCCGCAGAGCGGCTGGGCCCGTGAGCCATGTCCGCTGAGCCTGGCGTCCGGAGCCTGTGCTCCGCAACAGGAGAGGCCACAACAGTGAGAGGCCCGCGTACCGCAAAAAAAAAAAAAAAACAAACAAAAAAAAGAACAGCAAGACCAAGTGTCTTTGTCAGTGGAGCACTCCTGGGCCCGTTCTTGCAGACTGCTCAGTTCTGCTCAAGAGGTCCTCCATTCCTCCTTTATTCTCCCTTCCTTCTTCCATTCGCTGCAGCAGCCCAGACACCCCACCAAAGCAGGACTGCCTGAAATGAGTGACCTTTATATTTTTTTGCACTAACATATCTGAGGGAAATCCCTGCACCAGACATGTGTTCATAGGTTAACAAAGCAGACATCCTCAAAGACAGCATCATTCTCAAGGGCTGAGGATAGAATTCCTTAATGGACACCAGAAAGTCTGTGGAACTTTTAAGTATTCTGGTATCTCAGGTAACATTCTAATGGAGGGATAAGGAGGCTTCCACCAAAGTCATACATGACACACACATGGCAGTCCTAAGACTTTGGATAGATCACAAAAAAAACTTTTTTTTTTTTTTTTAACAACAAAACAACTTTACTAGCCTTATGGGGACACCAGAGCAGCTTCCTTCTCCCTGGTGAGCTAGGCATTCCGTAAGAAGCAGGGGAAGAAAATGACCACAGAACGCAGTCAAAGCAACCCACCTCTAGCACTATCAAAGAATAAACAAACAAACAAAAACAAAACAAAAAGCCCTTGGCTTCCCTAGATTCACTCTGCAGTGATTCCAAAACTTCCCTAGTGTAAGAATTACCTGGCTATTTCTTAAATATACAAATTCCCAGACACTATTCCATACTCACTGGATCAGAATCTCCAGGAGAAGACCCCAGGTATTCCTATTATAAGAGAGGTTAGGGAAACACTGCTCAACAAATGCTTCCCTCCCACAAGTGCCCCTCTGGGCAGGGAAGTATAAAACACATAGGGCTAAGGTGATTAACCCAAACAATCACCCCAGACAGGATCATCTTCATGCTCCTCACTGAGTTTAACTCCTTCTACGGAGGGGTGGGTGTCAGTTCAGTAAAGGGTACCTTTGGATCCCTGTCACCCACAAAGGGCTCAGGACTCTTTGAGACAAATGCCTGAGAAGAATGCCAATGGGGGCAAGTCATAAGGAGGCAGATTACAGCTGAATATAAAAAGATCTTTCTAAGAATTACAGCTGTCCAAATCTAGACTCATCTGCCTCCGAAGGCAGGGAGCTGTCTATCACAAAAGGTGTTCAAGGAGAAAAAAGGCAGGCTACATCTTAACCAGGATGTTGTGAGAGGATCAGAATCAGCACGGGAAAGACAGGACTAGGTGAACTTTTTAAAGTTCCTCCCAATACATAAGCCAATAAAGAGGAAAATTTCAGCTACCCGTTAATTAATAAAAAGAGACAGCATACAAGTCTGTAGGTGGGGTCAGCCTTCAACTAATCTTTTCTCATCAAAGGAGAAAGGAGTATAAGGACACACCCCTGACTCACCATTGCTCTCTTTCAGAATGTCCCAAAGCTGGGGAGGACAGAGCAGGAGTCACAGGTGCTCTAACCAGGACCTGCTGCCCAGCTGACTCTGCATGCTGGGCACAGGTCAGAGAAGGGATGTGTGTGACATGGTCCCTGCCCTCAAGGAACAAATTTCATTTTGGAGATAGCTCACACTCTATGATTCTCTCAAAAATTTATTTATCATGTCTCACTGTTAGAGTTGCTTGTCAGTGGTGGTGGTTTTCAAGGGAACCCTCTTGGTGGGAAAAAACAAATACACTTAATGTAAATATCCTCTCAGTCTAGTACAAGTTTGCAATATCCAGCTCAGGATGAAAAAAAACTCAAAATAATCATCTAAACAAACTTAGTTAATTCTAAGTTTGGGATTGACATGTACACACTGCTATATTTAAAACAGATAACCCACAAGGGCCTACTGCATAGCACAGGGAACTCAGCTCAATATTCTGTAATAACCTAAATGGGAAAAGAATCTGAAAAAGAAAGGATACTTGGATGGGTATAACTGAATCACTTCGCTGTACACCTGCAACTAACACATCATTGTTAATCAACTACACTCCAATGTAAAATAAAAAAATTTTTTCTTAATTCTAATTTTAAAAACACTATATTCTGAGAGTCCCCAAAATGTCCAAATTACAGTAAGGTGTGGCAACTCTGGACAAAATAATAGAAATTGCTGCCACAGTAATATAGTAAATACAGGAAACAGTAGGAGCAACTCAAGTGAGAGGCTGGGGGTGGGTGCCAGCACCTTTGAGGTTAAATTCCAAAGTAAAAGTGACCTTTATGAAGGTCAGAAGTGATCAGAAAAAAAAAAAAGAGAGAGAGAAGAAACTACACACACACACACACACACACACACACACACACACACAGAGGGAAATTCAAAATGGCAAGTTTAAATAAAACATCTGGGGAAGGGAAAACTTTGGTTCTTCCCCCAAATGTAAGGTAAACAATAACTCTTGCAAATACTGTCTTTTAAAAAACTGACTTGAAGTACCACAGTAGTCCAGAATAAGAAAATGACTAAAAGTAATTGTTCAATTAAACAAATATTTATTGAGTGCCAATTAGATGCCAAGGCACCATACTAGGTACAAGGGGGGGCATCAGAATAAACACAACTGAAAAGACACAGTTCTTTTCCTCAAGAGGCACACATTAACAATAAGCACTTGAGGAAGTGCTAAGTATTTTTGCGTACATGAGCTCATTTGTACAAGAGATGGAAGTGGTGTGGAGAATGGACGAGGCACTGGACTGAGGACCAGAAGAGAGAAATTCTAGTCTCGACTCTAGTCTTGGCTCAGTGATTATGAACAAAGTGCCCGAGCAAACGGAGGACCAAAGCAGTGCCCCTCCAGCAACAGCACAAGACTAATTAATAACTGACCTGGAGGAGAATTCTGGTCTTCTGGCTTCTAGTCCAGTGATCTGCCCAAAATACAATGCATATGGTAGCCCGATAAGAAAGAAAAGTAGAGGAAAAGAAAACCCTTTGGTTTCAAGTCATTTGCAGAGAAAGGAAAGAAGAGAGAAGGAGAATAAGGAAAGGGTGGAAGTAAAATAAAAGGTTCAAGTTGCGGCATCCAGAGATGTCAAGAAAAGAAGCACTTAAATAAGCACCGTACACACAGTATAATGTAAAATCTCGGAGTATATTCTCATGCAAACCATTGCTTAGAATTTTTCGCTCTAAAACCGTTAAGGACCAATAGACAAACTGTCCAAAAATGATACATATGAATGAAGCTTGAAGAAAAAGAGAGAAGAAAGGGAGGAGGCCGTTTATAATAATATCCTGCAAATATATGAAGCCCTTCTAAAGAGACAATGTGGACCCATTGTGCCCAGATGAACAAGAAGAAATAGTATTATACTCTATAGCTTTTATGCTGGCAATTTTCAAAACCTTTGGGAGTCAGAAGGGTTAAATACTGGAATGGCTGATTAAGGTTCAGCCCATTCTGGAAATTATTAAAATTAAAAAGGAAAGACCCCCATATACACACCTGAAGGCAGAATAATGAAATATCATTGAGTTCCAACCAAGTTACTGTATCAGAATCACCTGTAAACCTTGAACAATACAGAATCTCAGATCTACTGTCCCTAAAGCACCCCAGCTGATTTTGAAGCAGCCAGGATGTGGAGCTTTGCTCTACTGCCGTGGACAGGGTAAGGAGGAAGACCACTAGGAATGGCATCGGAGAGTGGGAACTAGATCAATGCAAATTTTGTGGGCAAAATAGAATTTCTGCGGGCGTGATATTTTTAAAATGTATTGTAAGGCTGGTCTGAGGCATCCAAGCATATCCCACCGAACTTAAACATTTTCTAAGGCTCCTGAAGTCAGCAACTATAGTTCAGGTGAACCGAAAGTTACTCCTCTATGCTTTAAGAAGCCCACAGGAGAGGCAGTAGAGTGGGAATGGCACAGGGAGATGCCAAAAAGATGTGGCAAATATTTTTTAGAATCAAAAAATCAGGAAAAAGAAAAGAGAGACTAAAAAAAAAAAAATCACTCTCCTTCATCCCTCCTCCCCAACAAGAAATAATAACAATACAGAGAGAACGAGAAGAAAAAGGAAAACAGTTTTAGGGTTAAGTTTTATCTCCATCTGAAGGAAAAAACAATTGGTGATTTTTTTAAAAGCAAGCGAAGAATTCAACTGAGAAATCATCTAGCAGGCAGCAAAACCAGGGAGTCACTTCCCATTGCAAAGCAAAAGAAAACAAGGAGCAAGGGGTGGTCTTGATAGCTGTTTAGACAATCAGACAGATGGGTTGACAGCTCCTTGCCTTAGGAACTCAGCGATGTTTAAATTAACAATTGGCCACTAGCCAAATACAGGAACACTCAAAAGTTTGGAAGGGTGTGTTATAATTGGTACCTTGGCAAAACACAATGATAATAAACTGAGAAGATTCAAGCAGCTTTCACCGCTAGACTCTGAAAAGATTCAAGATTTGTACCAATAAACAGGTTTTTTAATCTCTTCTATTTTTGTGTAGTTTAGCATCTGAAGAACACCTAAAAATCAAAATACCTAAATCCTATCCTTTGAGCTAACACTAACACTCGACTTGTCCACCTAAAAGCTAGCTAGTAAGAGCAATACCTCATCAGTGCAGAAGTATAGGTCCTAGAATGAGAGAAACCTTGTGTGTCAGAGTAATCCTATTTCTGACATCAGTCTCATCATTAAACACTTAATTTAGCAAATCGCTTTGCAAACATATTTATTATTCCCTCCAACTCTCTAAAGTAAGTGATCTCTTTGGTTCTCTTCCACAGATGAGACAACAGACCATGAAGATTAAATTATTTACTAAAACAAGCTAATGGTAGACCAAGGATTATAACCCCGGACTAGCCCATTGTTTATACTCCTCTCTATCTTAAATTTACACTTATACTAGAACTTCCACTCAAAGAAAAAGGAAAGGCAAAAATACTATCATATGTGTTTTGTTAAACGCTTCTGAAACAAGAGCTTTGGTTCATCATCACACAGCATCCTAGCCCACTTCTGAAATTCTGAGGGACCCAGAAGTGTATGGAATTTGAACTTTCCAAGAAGGATCTGGTTGGTGTTGAACAACCCAGCACTGTGATAAATAACCTTGATGTCTTTTAAACATCTGTGATTGGCATGTCGACTGTCTGTTAACAATGAACAAAAAGCAAAGTTTTCTGAAGCTCATCTTCATAACTTTCTCTTTGCAAAGAGACATAGATCATGTACTAGTCTTCTTGGTAAGGGTAAAAAATCTTCCTTCAGATTAGGCTAGGAAAAGAAGGGGCCCCTTTCGGTTCAACAAACATGCACAAGCCACCATCCCACTGGAATCAGAGAGTTCAAAAAAAAATAAAACACAGCCCTGCCCTGAAACGACTTTCTGAATACCTTTTGACTGCCATGGGTTTAATATACATTCTCTTAATTAATCCTATTAGCTGGGTAATTTCATTCCCATTTTATTGGTTGAGTTCATACAACAGAGCTGGATTTGAACCCAGGATTAAAGAGCAGAGCTCCAAAGCCCAAGCTCTTTCCACTAAACAGTCTGAAGAAATCTGCAATCTAAGAGTGTGGGTGGGATGGGTAAGATATGATTCGATTTCCTTTCCTTGATCCAACCGTGTTCAGAAAGACTGTTGCAAATATCCAACCATAAAGAAGCTTTCGAAGGCACCACTTTGAATTAACGTATCCACTGGTCCTCACCCGCCCCCGCCCCACCTCCAACCATGCCAAAAGAACAGCAAAAGCTGCTGCCAGGTTGGAGGAGTTGGTGATCGTCACACCACATTCCTGGGGCTGGACACAGACTCTGAAACAGCGCCCGAGCTCTGCGCCTCGGAAAGAATAACAGCAGTGGAGATTTTTAAATCATGTGGCTCAACAAGCAGCCACACCAGTTTTCCTACTGCTCCTGCCTCCACCTTTCAAAGACTCGAGCAAAACTTTACACCGGATTCATGGGGACCGTGGATTCAGAGTGTCAGAACTCAGGCGCGCCGCAGAACCCTGTCCCCATCCAAACCAAACCCACCCACTCAGACTGTGGGCCTCCTCTTAGCAAAGCTAAGTCTGGCTGTGAAGGTGTAAGCCGTTGGCCTTGGAGGCCCTGCCCCCGCTCCCCCCACGCCAGGATCTGGCATTCCTCCGCTCAGCCCATCTGCGCTCCGCGACCGGCGATGGCTGTCCCGGGCAGCCCGCCCTTGGCTCTCCCTCGACCCCAGGAAACGCGGAGCAAAGTGGGCAAAACTGCCCAACTCCCCGAACTCAAGTGCTCCAGAAAGGGAGTTTCTGAGACTTGCTGCCCGCCTCCGGCCGAGGAGGCGTGCGTGCGGCCACCGGCAGAGGGGAGCAGGAGGCGACGAGGAGCGCGGGGGAGGGGGCGCGCCCAGGGAGGGGGGGCGATGATGTCCAAACTTTAGGAACTAAGTGGCCTCACTCCACGCCGACGGCGAGCCCGGCCTTCTCGCAGAGTGGAGGACTGAAGGGTGGGAAGGGTCGCCCCAGGTGGCCGGCCGGGCCGGGCCGGAGGGGCATGGAACGGGGCGCAGGGGACAGCACCCCACGCCCCGATACTCACCAAGCGCGGGGGTCGCGCGGCACAGCCACAGTGCCAGCAGCGCCCACAGCGGAGCGGGGCGCAGGGCGGGCATCTTCTCGGTCGCCTCCTCCTCCGCCGCCGCCGCCTGGGCAGATCCACATGGGGAGGGGGTCCCGACAGAGGAGCCCCCACTTTTTCCTCCTCTCCTCCTGCTTCTGCCGCTCACGGCCTAGCGCTGCGCCCCGAAGCTCGGGCTTCCGTGCCTCCACTCCCTGCACCCCAAGTCCGCCGCTCCTGGGCCGCCGCCTCAGCCGCCGCCCGAAGTTTGGCTGAAACTTTCTTGGGTGTGCAGCGAAGCAACCTCGTGTGTCCTTCCGCCTCGGCCTCCTCCTCCCACCGCAAACCCCGCCCCGCTGTCGCCGCGGCCAGGCCCCGCCGCCTTCAGCACCCAGGGGTTTCCCGCAGGAAGAAGCGCCGGCCCTGGCTGCGCGCGGAGGGATCTACTATGAGTCTTAGACACACCTTCCAGCCTCGCCAACCCGCGTCGGGTTCCGACGCGCCTTAACTCGATCGGCGCTGGAGCGTCTCTCGGGGCCCGACCTCAGCCGACGGGGTGGTTGTTAGGACCCTGAACTTGAATCACTAAGGTTGTCGAGATCCTGAACTTGCCGGAGCGACAGACATCATCCAGTGAGATAGGTTTCGCCCACACACCCCCACACATCCATCCACACACTCCCGGGCCAGCAAGAGGAATGCGGTAGAGAGGGACCAGTGCTGTCAAAGAAGGTAACGGGCCAAGACGCCAAAGTCCATTTAAAATGAACAGAGCCATAAACTGGGGTTGCACCCTTCATTCATTCATTCATGCAGTCAGTCAGTCAGTCAGTCAGTCATTTAGCAAATATTTCTTAGGCGCCTTACTTTGCGTAGCGGTGTGCCCGGCACAATGGACTGTTACTAAAGACGCATGATGCACAAGCTAGCTTTGAGGACTGAGACATTGCTGCTGCGGGCTGCAGGATTCAGGGAAGGCTTTCATGAAGGAGCTGGGATGAGAGCAGGATCTTGAAAGGTTAGTAAAATTGGCATAGGACAAGGAGATCAGCTAAGGATATCCCATTGTAAGATGTTGATAATAGCTAAAAATCAGAAACAGCCTAAATGCCCACCCATAGAGGAATGGATGAATAATGTATGGTATATTTGTAAAATGAAACACAATACAGCAATTGAAAAGACTGTATTCATATATGTCGATAGAGATAAGTATTAAAAATAAAAAGATAATAAAAAAACTAATTTCAGAAGGAACTATAAAGTGTACCATTTCTGTATATTTAAATGTTTTCCAAACAATACTATATATTATTTATGAATACATAATACACAGTATATGGTAGAAGACTATAACCAGAATAATGGTTACTTCCTCGGCAGGAGAGTGGGGAATGTGATCAGGTATGGGTACAAGTGGGCTTGCTATTTGTAAGAAAAGAGCTGAAATAATCAAAAAGTTTGTGTGAACATAACATTCCAGGGGAAAGCCATCATTAAAAGCAAATAAGATAAGGAAGTCAGTAGATGAGTTCTGGCACTATTAGCAACGACCCACCAGAGTCAAGGCGGGAAAGGAGGTTGGCAGAAGATTATGCAGGACCTTGAATGACAAGCAGGGGATGGGGGGTACAGTTATCTCTCAGGTCATAGAAAACCATTGAAGGTTTTTGAACAGGAGTGAGACTTGATGGAAAGGAAAGTTGCTCTGATAATCCTCTGCAAAATTGATTGTCAGGAGCAAAAGGTGAACCGGAGTCCAAGGACCAGTCAGGAGCTTGTGAGACAGTCCAGGCATGGGGCGATGAAGGCCTGCAGTAATGAGGTAAATTCCAGAATGGAAAGGAGGGAATGGATCTGAGACAATCTTGAAGAAAAAAAAAGGGGGGTGGGAGGTGGGAGGGGAGGCAAACCTATGTGACTAGTTGGATGTGGGAGTTCATGATCCTATTGGGAAGGGGAATCCTACCCACAGAGCCTCTCCCTGGCTCCTGCAGGATAAAATCCAAACTTCTACAAATGGTAAACGTAAGGCCTTTACTTCACTGGGCTCCAGATCTTGTCCTCTCTGCCCGCACTGTGAACTTTACACAATAACAGTATTGAATGACTTGAGACTCCCCTGAACATATCGTCTTGCTTCAGTCTCTGCACCTTCTGTCCCCTGGTTTGGAATGACTCTTGTAGTCCCCTTCCCTCTTCCTCTTGGTGAACTTCTAATCACTCATCCTTCAGTCCTGAGAAGGCTCTACGGAGACTGTAACGAATTTCCATCCCTCACGGACAGTCCCTCCACTGTACTGCTTCTTTATCTTACACTGTTATCTATTTTTTCACACAGGACCGTTTGTATTTCTATCTTCTCAACCAGATTAAGAGGGCCATATGGGCAAGGACCATGGCCTTATTCATTCCCAGTATCTATCACATAAGAACTAGAATGTAAAACAACACCAAACAAGTGCAAGTCAGTATGATCATAGGCCTATGATTTT
This sequence comes from Leucopleurus acutus, assembly GCF_964270905.1. NCBI lineage: Eukaryota > Metazoa > Chordata > Mammalia > Artiodactyla > Delphinidae > Leucopleurus > Leucopleurus acutus. The sequence continues at coordinate 87,796,355 of NC_139143.1, read as the reverse complement.
CCAAACTGGATTTTAATAAGCACTTTATAATAGAGAAGCAAGTACTATTATTGAAAGTAGTCAGCTTGGGATGCTAAAAACTCTTTTCAAAAATAACATAATTAGTCAAAATAGTTTTGGAATTTCCCTTGTACAAATATGTTCAGTAAAAAGATGATTAAATTACTTTTTAGGTGTTGACCCATGGGGTTACCAGCTTGATCATTCACCTTACTCACTAAATAGAGTTCATAATGACCTGGCTGTATACAAATTTTTGAAATCACCTGCAAAGATTTGATTTGTCGTTATTAATAGATCCAGAAGAATGTAAAAGTAATCACCCCCAAAGAGCAGCTCCAGAAATGACTGTAGCTACGACAACATTATTAAAATATGTATGTGATTTCTCAAGGTGACTGTCTCAAGGAAAGCAATTACTTTGTTCACATGTAAGTTTTGTTGGATTTGTTATTAAGTTAAATTTATGGCGTACATCCCCATAAGGACAAAAGTAATAAAGAATAAATGTCATGAATGGAAGTCAGGGAAGGCTATGACGGAAGAGGTATTTGAAGGGACGTGTTTTGAAGGAAGTTATGCATATAAATTGGTAAAAATGAAACAAAAAGGGAGCTGAAAATCAAGGGAAGAAATTGGAATCAGCAAAGACTGAGAGATGAGAGCAAGTAAGTCCAACCCATCAACTGGCATTCTGGTGAATATTTACCATGGTCCAGATCCTGTGTGAGGAGTTGAGGGATAAAGAAAGAGAGAGAGAAGTAACAGACAATTAACATCCAGTGCGACAAGTAGAATGTTCACAGCTGAACATTCACAGCTGAGGGACTGTGTGTCATGTCCCAGCCCAGGGGTGGTCAGGGAAGGCTTCCTGGAAGACCTCAACAGCTGGACTAAGAATTGGAGGACCAGAAGATTAATGAGGTAAAGAAGAGGTGATTTCGCATGGTTAGAGGTCTAAGCTGTCTCAAGCACAGGGAATGAGTGTAGAGGCAGGTGAACAATAGAGATGAGAGATTGTTCCCTACAGTGGGAAGATAAGAAGTTAGGCAGGGGCTGTGGGCGTGCAGAAAAGATAGGCATTGGCTCCTAAGACTCGTAATTGCTTAGGTGAGAGAGGAAAGGTAGACCAAGGAGTCAGCAATGACCTCAGTATCTTGAGGTATTATGAGCTATTCCTGTATACAGGAAATACAGAAGGAAAAGGAGGTTTGGTGGAATAGATAAGCAGGCAAAGGAGCCGTGTAGCTGAAGTGGAAAAACTGTGTTTAGCAGTAGCAACTTGGGCTGTTGACTGCTTTAAGGAGAGCTGGGCGGAGCCTGACTGATTAGCAGGATGGAATTGCACTGAAATATGCCTTCTACTATGGGTCTCTCCCATAGTAGAAAGTAGAAATTTAGCTAAACCCAAATTCCACTGCGTGCATTTAGATGACTGTTTCCCTGATTCCTATCAGAAGCCGGGGGTCTAGTGATGGTGTCTCAAAACATGAGTAGCATCTGAGGACATAAGATGCCAGGATGTACCTGGCGATGTCAACCCAAAATGTACTCAGCAGTTTAATTACTCAACTAGATTGGGGGATGGCCTTCCCCAAGAACAGTACTTCTAGTCAAAGCAAATTCTAGTGTATAGGAGAAATTGGCAGGAAAACATTCAGGTGATCCTATAACTAAGCAGAGCTATTGCTATTCCTTAAAGTTCTATAGCTTGACGGATACAAAGGAAAGTGAGATCCCCCAAACTTTCATCCGGGGGAAGAAAAATCAGTCTCCAAGACCAAATTAAAATCTATAGACCATTAGTAGTAGAAGAACATGAATAAAAGCCACCGCTAGGACTTCCCTGGTGGCGCAGTGGTTGAGAATCTGCCTGCTAATGCAGGGGACACGGGTTCCAGCCCTGGTCTGGGAGGATCCCACATACCGCGGAGCAACTAGGCCCGTGAGCCACAACTACTGAGCCTGCGCGTCTGGAGCCTGTGCTCCGCAACAAGAGAGTCCGCGATAGTGAGAGGCCCACGCACCGCGATGAAGAGTGGCCCCCGCTTGCCACAACTAGAGAAAGCCCTTGCACAGAAACGAAGACCCAACACAGCAAAAATAAATTAATTAATTAATAAACTCCTACCCCAAACATCTAAAAAAAAAAAAAAAAACCCACCACTAGTTTTGGTTTTGTCAAAACTAAAAATATACATATATGTCTTTACTAATTATAACTCACACATAAAATTGCCTCCCAAGACAAATGCAGAATTAGGCACCTACTTGTTCTCATGTCTATTCTCTCAAACCCAATAAGCTGAAAAAACCCTCAGTAGCAGAATTCCTGTGTTGTCTATTTTGCCCCAGTTGTAGCACAGTAGTTAGTGCACATACGGACTCAACAATACATGTTTTAAATAAATGTGGAATGAGGAGCATATATATCTATATGAATTGGCGAGAGGTGCAATATTAACAGAAAGTTTCGGTGTTTTGGGAAATCCAGTGCTAAATCAGCTAAACACTATATATTTTGAAGAAGAGATTCTGGAATTCTTATCAAGCATAGGTTGATGTATCAAGGCACTTCATAGCTTGACATATAAAGCTACTCCATACATCTCACCATATAACCCAGGGATGCGTAATGAAATGTTTGTGGAACAGGAATTAAAAGGAAGATTTCCTGGGCTTCCCTGGTGGCGCAGTGGTTGAGAGTCCACCTGCCGATGCAAGGGGACACGGGTTCGTGCCCCGGTCCGGGAGGATCCCACATGCCGCGGAGCAGCTGGGCCCGTGAGCCATGGCCGCTGAGCCTGTGCGTCCGGAGCCTGTGCTCTGCAAGGCCACAACAGTGAGAGGCCCGCGTACAGCAAAAAGAAAAGAAGATTTCTTTGCAAAATAATGCCTTGCATTTGTGCAGTACTTTAGGCTTTCCAAAACACTTTAAAGTGTATTATCTCATTTGATCCTCAAAGCAGTTGTGGGGAATAGCCAAGCCAGTCATTATTATCCCCATTTCACAGATGAAGAAACTGAGATAGAGCATGTGTCTTGCCTAAGGTTAAATAAGTAATTGGTGACAGAGCTGAGACAAAACCCCAATATTTCCGATTTCTTATTCAGTCACATTCCACTGTCCCTTCCTGCACAACTGTGAAGCATATCCAAGATGATATTTAGTGCAGGGACCTCTGGGCAGAGGTCTGGGCACAGCTTCTCATCACTTGCATTTCGGTACAGGACAAGCTGACCCACTTGTAACTAGGAAACCTAAGCAAGCGAATGGATTCTTTTATTTAAAAGCATTTTTTGAGAGCCTACCTTTTGCAAAGCATGTCCTTGACTCTGTGGCAGTACAGACAGGAATCAGACCCAGCCCCTGTTCTCCAGAGATCACAGTGCAGTGTGGGAGGCCAACATACAAACAGCATAACTACAACAGTGATAAAGCACAGGACTATGGGAAAGTAGAGAGCACTGTGATTAATTTTAAGGCCACTTTCATTTCGCCCTGTCTTCAGCCAGCAATATATAAATGACCTGAGGTGGCCTATACAACTGGAGTGTAAGCAGTATAAACACAAGAACTATTTCTTATTCATATTTATAATCCCACAGTAGTTAGTTCTATGTCTTGCATGGAATAAGTGTCCAATAAAGACACATTCTGAGAGGTCTGCAAGTTCAGCCAAACAGAGGACAAGTTCCAGAAGGCAGGAGTTAATCTCGAGATTCAAACTAGCTCTGAGAATTAGGAGCCAGTCAGACCCTTCAACGGAACATAGACCCAGATGAGTAATATAAGAAATCTTCATGTGAGCTTCTTGGCATATGTTTGCCCCTTTAGGAATGTGATTGTCTCCATTTAATTGATGTCAAGGAGAGGAAAATTTAAGATTGTCCTTTTATAATTAAATCTTGGTCATATGCATGCGCTCTGTATACCATATGGCAATGTCACCTATGAAACTTAACTAGGAACCCAAAATTCTCTGCTATCCATGAGATAAGCAGGAAAGTTAGTATAGGAATGCTCACTTTAGTACTACCTGACTTAAAATCTTCTTTTAAGTATTTTATGCTTCAATTCCTAAGTGGGTGTATACTTTTTATACATAATGATGTAAAAGAGAATTGACCTGTGTGTGCCAGGATGTCACCCCAACTCAAGAGCAGCATAAATCCACAACTGTGTAATTATCGAACCACAATATTATTGGATGAGTTGCAGCGTTTCGGTCACTAAAATGGTTATGTAACTCCAGATATTTGTCAAGTGTTAAGGTTTTTGTTCTCAGAAAGTATTCAGTTGTTTCCACCCAACATTCTTATTTTCTTCCCTCACAATTAGCCAAGAAATTCTTGAGCAGTGAGGTCCAGGCATACAGAAAGTTTCCACCTTAAAGTTTGGCAAAATGTTTAAACTGAGTGCAGATCACATCTAAGTCCACTTATGTGGAATTCAAAATAGTTAGCTAAGTGTGAGGACGGGGGCATCGAGAGTAAGCAAAAGAAATCCCACTTTTAAAAGTAAGAATAAAAATAAAACTTCTAAAGTAATTCATCAGGAGATAATTAATGGGTGGCAACAGGTATTTACAATGGAAGTGTACATGGCCTTAACAATGGGGTTTGCTCTGAAGACATTCTAATTAAAAAGGGAAAGAGTAATTTTGTAGGAAAGTACAAATCAGTGGTGTGTATGCACGCTAATGTGTACAGAGACAGAGGTGGTAATTGCTGGGCTCAGAGCAGGTATCTGTTGCTGAAGATAATGACCTTGTAAATATACCAATAGAGTTTCCAACAAAGCTGAGAGTATATCATTATTATTTGCCAATGTGGACAGGAATGTGAACTTGGAATTTAGCAGGTGAATCTGCTGGATACCAACTTGTCTTTGTTTTTAATTATTCTGATTTCTGTTGAAAACAGTATAAGATGAATACTTGTTCTCTTGCTCAGACCAAAGACCTGGTCGTTTTTCTTTCAAACCGTTGACTCCCTCCCTTGTATCACACTTCCTGAAAGTCTAAGCGAGAAAAGAAGAACAGATGCTAGCAAGACAGAGAATGTTCCCCCCCGTTACGATCTACATCTGAGCCCAGAAAAGTACACCTCATCGCTGAGAAGAGCCCTGTGGACAGTTCACATCTCCATTGGTTTCTTTTGCAAGATACAGTTACCTCAAAAGAACCTTCCTTAATTGAACTCTTATGGTCTGGAATACCTGCCTGTCTACTGATGACTGTCATTTAAGAGTATTTACTCAAGACAATGGTTAGGGGTATCGATATATTTGTAGGTAAGTGAAGGAGTGGATAGGGTGAACACAGACTGATTTCTGTAAACTCCAAGTGCTGAGATCAGTAGACAAACTTCAAGTTTTGAAAAGGCCAACTTGGAACATGCAAAATATAGTATAGTTCCATGCTCATCCACCACTTGGGGTTTTGAGAAGAAAAGGGAAGTAAGAAGAGTTGAAGACAAGAAAAACAGAAGAGTGGGAGAGGAAGGAGAAAGGGTGCTCTGGAGTAATATGCACCTGTTTAGAAGTGGGGAAGTAGCATGAACACTAGCAAAAGAAGAACCAATGTGGAGTTCCTCCTTGCACAGCTCCTTCTTCCCTCCTGAAGGCTTGGGGTGAACCCACAGCACTATTGTAGAGGTAAAAGAGAACCTCACTCAGGACACCTCCCTGAATTCCCTCCAAATAACTCAGAGTGTCCCTACTCTAAATCAGTTCCCTCCATCATAAATATTTATGGGTGATAATAACCACAATCATTAATAATGATAATGGCAGTTAACTTTTATGGGCAGCTTACTGTGTGTCAGGCACTGTATTAAGCACTTTACCCACTTCATTGTTTATAATGCTCCAGCCAGTTTATGAGTAGCTATTAGTATTCCCACCGTTGCAGAGAAAGTGGAGCCTGAGAAGTTGCCCAGGATCACACACCTGCTAAGCAGTGGCACAGCCCAGGTAGCTGACCACCTCCAGTGGCACACAGTTGACCTCTGCGTGGTATATATGCCTGCCCACAGGCCTCTGCCTGAGAGATCCAATCCCATCCATTGTTCAGACCATCCACTTGAGCACCGTATAAGCTGTTCTCTTGTCATGTGTTTTAAGCCTGGTCTCCCAAACTTTTTGTGAGACAGGGCTTGATCACATACTTCCTTCGTGCTCCCCTACAGCATGACGCCCAAAATCAGGCTTGTCAGCCTCCAACCCTGGGACATCTCGAGGACTTCATTTCCCTGCTTCTGCCCCCAAGATACGAGAAGGTCAGACAATTCTGCCGGTTGGTTCTACACTACAATTTTTTATTCTGAAATACTGCCTTCTATGTGTACCTAATGAAAGAAAACGCCAGTAGAGAAAGAACCAATTCTATTTATTGCCATATCGTTGTTTAAATTATAAACAATATATGTGTATATATATTATATATATATATATTTTAATATATATATTTAAAAATTAAAGGAAAATCACCTGTAATACCACCACTGATAGCATTTTGGTATATTTTATTCAGTTGTTCCTTCATATGCACATTTCAAATAGTTATAATCAATTCTGCTTTCTCAGCTAATTCACATAGCATAAATCTTGTCCCCTGTTGCTACATAGGCTACATAGTTGTCATATGTAAAGTAACATGGTTATTGTCTGCAGTATATTACAGCATTGATGACATAGAGAGCTAGAATGCTTTCTACGTAGGTGTCGGGATCTGTAGCCAGAGTTGTCCATCCTATTGCAGAAACAGCCTCTGCAGACAATCCACCTATACTGCTTCCATTGCCAAAGCCAGTGGGGTGAATGGGTGGGCCCTTCAGCAGCTGAAATGAATCAGCCCCAAAGAATCCCCTGCTGCTGCTCTCTAACCTCAGTCCTTCCCCCCTAGCCCCTTACCACACCTCCATAGCTTTTAGAAACCTTTCCCACTGTCCTCTAGCCTCTTTCTGTTCCCTGTTTCCTTCCCAGCAAAAGGCCTTACTTCCCACTTCACTTAAAGACATCTCCTAGCTCAAACATCACCTCCCCTGTAACCTTCCCTAGTCCTCCCCATTTCTATACTGGCAGGCCATCTAAAAACTCCCCAACCTCTCTCCCTTCAACCTCACAGCTTATCTCTTGTGCACCCACCTTTACTTCCTTTTCTTGTATCTCAGAGAAAGGCCTTTCCTCCATTCCAATGCTAATATCCTTCTGCACTAGCCATTGATTTCATCCCCTTCTGCTTTTTCCAAAACCATGTTGCCATTCGTTATCCATCTGCCTCCACTGTCATTCTCATTCATCTCTCCCTCTCTGCTGGCTTAATCCTCTCAACCAACAATTTTCTTCAGCCTTAGCTCACACTTGCACAAGTACTTTCTATGGTAGGCTCAGGCACATGTCTCTTTCCTTGCACTTTCCAACCTCTTCAAAGAGTAGTTTGTCCCTTTTGTTCTTACTTCTTCAACCCACGACAACTTCCTCTCCCTACATTTGTTGAGCATCTACTATGTGAAAACAATGGGGAAATAGAGATGAACAAGGCAGTCCCTACTCCTGAGGGGCTTCCAGCTAGTGGGGAAGACAGATAGTAAAGCAAACAACACAATACAATAAAACAAGTCGCATTATAGTAATATGTGCAAAAAAGTATCTGTAGAAAGGCTGCCTGGGGAATATTGGAAAGACTTCTGAGGGAGGGGACCCTTGAGTTAAGCCTTGCAGAATGAATTCCATATCACCAGGTAGACACTATATATGTACATATATTGCATTGGGGAGAGCACACAACGGACAGAAGAAACAGCTTATGCAGAGGGCGGAGAAACCATAAGATTAACAGTTCTTTAGGGAATAGCAGACAGCTCAGTTATTGGAAGGATAGGGTTCCTAGTAAGGAATGCTTAGAGAAGAGACGGAGAAAGATTTGTTTAGGCCACTGGTTCTCAAGCTTTCGCGTGTTCAGAATCACCCAGAGGGCCTTTGAAAACAAATTTCTGGACTCCAGCTCCAGAGTTTTAGGGTGGGGGCCGGGTGGGGCTGGGCAATTTGCATGTCCAGCAAGTTCCAAGGTGATGTTGACGTGTGGGTCTGGAGACCACACTTTGAAAACCCTTGACTTAGTAACCTGGCTTCTGCTTGAATTGTTCCAGTGCAATTACTTTTAGAGGTCACCAGAGACCTTCAGCTGCCAGATCCAGTGAACTCCTCAGTCTCATTCTCCTTGACCATTCTGCAGCACTTGACACAATTGATTTCTTAATTGGTCTCCCAGCTTCCAGTCTCACCTTCTTTCCGTCCATTCACTACACTGATGCCCACAGGACTATCCAAACGACAAGTAAAATCTTATCACTCTGGGGCTTCCCTGGTGGCGCAGTGGTTGAGAGTCCACCTGCCAATGCAGGGGACACAGGTTCGTGCCCCGGTCCGGGAAGATCCCACATGACACGGAGCGGCTGGGCCCGTGAGCCATGGCCGCTGAGCCTGTGCGTCCGGAGCCTGTGCTCCGCAACGGGAGAGGCCACAAGAGTGAGAGGCCCGCGTACCGAAAAAAAAATCTTATCACTCTGTACTTAAAACCCACCAGTGGCTCCCCATTCATTGTGGTTAGAGCCCAAACTCCACAGGCTGGAACAGAAAACCCTGGCGGTCTGGCTATACTTACCTCCTCTCCTGCTGTTACCCCATATGGTACAGCCCATATTCCAGGTACATCAACCTACCAGCCAGTTCCCAGACATGCTGTGGGCCCATGTACTCCTCACATCTGCTCCTGCACTTTCCTTTGCCTGACATGCCCTTCCTCCCTCCCCTCGTCCACCCCATCTTCCCCTTGACCTGTGGAATCCTAGCTCAAGGACTAGCTCAAATGTCATCTCCTCTGTGAAGCGTTCTTCAGCTTTGTTGCACCTGTCCCCAAGCCCCTCTGCAGTTGCTTTGCGTATATTATACATACCACTTACCAGTTAGTTGACTATACGACTACTACATCGGGACCTACTTGAGTGCACAGTCTGAGTCTATCTTACTATTTTGTCATTCCCATAGAAGGTGTTCGACGTAGATGTGTTGTGTTGTGTGAGTGAATGCTGGTTACGTAGTACTCACTGAATAAATAGTGACTGGGGTAGACACCCACTGCCTGCCCGGTGGAACCCAGCAGTAGGCAGGCAGACAAATAGGAGGAGTACGAGGACATACAGAGAAACTCTGTGAATGAGCAAGGGTCAGATGTGCCACTTCACAGCCACCTGACTCCCTGACCGGGAGGTTGAACCACAGGCTTTTGTTTCCCATGACTCTCTCTTTCTTTGATGACACACTGGTTTGTCAGCTCCATGGGCCAGGCGGTTATGCAGCTGCCTTTCTTGCTTTCAGCCAAATGCTCTCCAGGGGACTTATCCAGACTAAGGAACAACATCTGTGGAGACTGGGCAGGAAACACTTTGGTTGTTTGGCTTGGTGAGCACAGCACCAGCAGGCAGCCATTTCTTTTCTTTCTTGTCCCACTGCTGAGGGACTGCTAGAGATTCTTTACCTTTGCAAAGCACAGATTCCCCATTTTCTCTCTCTGTCTCTCTCTCTCTTCCTCACCCCCTCCCTTACTCCTGCGCATTCTGATTGTGGGGTGACCAGATCCTGCAGAAATAAAACAGGCCTGGATTTCCATGGGGCCAGGCTGCATTCTCCTCATTCTCTAATGATACCATTAGGTTAGGAAACCATTGAGCAGCTAATGAGCTCAGAACACCCATGCTTTTTGTCACCTAGCCTCTTCTCATCTCTGCACAGATATTCCTATGAGAGCAGCCATGTATTTAGTGACTCCTATATACTAGGTGTTTTATATACATGATCTCATCAGATCCTCGCAACATTCCTGCAAGGCAGATATCTTTATCTGCATTTAACAGATAAAGACACTGAGGCTCAAAGAGTTTAAATAACTTGTCCAAACCCAACAAGCTAATAAGTGGTAAGGGTAAGATTTGAACACATGTTGTAATAATTCCAACACCTGTGTGTTTTCCTTTAGTCATATATCTTGGAGAACCAAAAAGGCTGAAAGTTACAGTCAGCCAACGTCACAGCAGGGATTAAATTCAAGGTGTCCTGATTTCTAGGTCAGCCTACAAATACCCACTCTATTGAAAGAACTGTTTGAATGGGTAAATATGATGTTCCAAGAATTTACAAAACTTAAAAAATGTATTGAGGCTGCAATGTGAAAATGACCCAGAATGGGAAAAGCTGTCTAATTACTTACCAGTGTCCCTTGTCTCTATTCTCCTGTGGCCAATGGCCCCTCTCAGTTGGGTGCACCTGTGCAGAGATGCTTCCCTATCCCCTAAAGTGATACCCTTTTCTGTGGCTCAACGCCCCCCGCCCCCCACTCAAAGCAGTGTTTTAAAAATCTCCCTTCTCCTGTTTTCCATCCTCTGAAGTACGAAGTCTGACCAGGAAGAAGGAATAAAACTGTGACTGCACGCACAAGTAGCTTGACAAAATATAAACGATTGTTTATTTCTACAACAATGCCAAATTCAATAAAACAATGATGTTTCTTCTTTTCTGGTCAACTTGACACTTAACGAGTAGGTTTTCCTGAAGATTTCCCTGTTCAACTGGTGCTCTTGGCATTGTGAATAAACAGAACTGATGATAACATCCATCAGAGTTAAGCACACAGAGTGGGTGATAAAGTCAACAAGAAGCCGAAGGCAAGATTTACCCCCGATAAGCTGCCAGGAGTTGGCCGTGGGTTCTCAGCGGACACTGTGACTCATTCATCTTCCCCCTTCAGCCTTCCACCACCACCATCATCCCTGCTTCAGCACTCAGGACAAGCAGGAGAGGAGGAAAGCTCAGGAGTCAAGTACATGAGATGAATACATAGCAGAGATGACCTGACTAGGATAAAAAGGCGAAGACTCAGTGGTAGATTCTTAACGCGTGCCATAAGAGAACAAAGAAGGGCACGTTAAAAGTCAAAGCAAACAAATAAAGGTCACGCTCTAGAAGAGCAAAGCAGACACCAGTGATTACTAGGCTTCCTTTAAGCACCCTTCCGTTTTCTTGTCCTAGCCTCCTCTAGCCCAGCCAAGGAGGTTCCAGAGTCTGTCCATTGTTCCAAGACTTGAAATTGTTTGCCTTGGATTATTCCCACTCCTGTATTTTCTTTGCCTCTCTTTTCAAAAGTAGGTTAAGGATGTTCAGGTTTCCCTCAAGCATCTTAATCAGTTAGTCTTGATTACAATTGCATCTTTTAAATTGCCCAACCCATTGAAAGGCTGCCATGAAAGGAGCTTCTACAAACACAAGCTGGGCTGTGTTTTTCATTTTATTATGTTGCAAAATGTGAACGAGGAGTTACCTCCAAGTGTGTACTTAGCATAAAAGCTACCCAAGCAGAGGAGAGAGAGGTGGGCTACTGTCGCAGTGGAAAACACTGCTATTGTTCCCACAAGGGACATGTCCATTGAGACTAAAATAAAGAGAAGCTTTTTGCTAACAAATGTGAAAGTGTTCCACACAGCTCATGGCTCATAATACTAAATGCTCAAAATGTGTTTGCTAGATTGGAATCTTCTCCATGATCTACTTCTCAGTCAAGTAACCAACCAGGGTCACCTCCATTTCCTCACCATCCACTCTTCTTGTACTCCTCTCGGCGCTTGAATTTGTTCCTCAACATTTCTCCATGATTGCCCTCCTAAGGAGCCATTTTAGACATTTTTAATTGCTCCCCCCACAATTTTTTTTTTTTTTTTTTTTTTTGCAGTACGCGGGCCTCACTGTTGTGGCCTCTCCCCTTGCGGAGCACAGGCTCCAGACGCGCAGGCTCAGCGGCCATGGCTCACGGGCCCAGCCGCTCTGCGGCATGTGGGATCCTCTCAGACCGGGGCACGAACCCGTGTCCCCTGCATCAGCAGGCAGACTCTCAACCACTGCGCCACCACGGAAGCCCTCCCCACAATATTTTAATACCACAGATATATTGTTATATCAGTTTAAGTTCTGTATTTATATCTGTACTATACAGTAAAAAATTATTTTTCATCCCCCAAGAACTATTCTCACACTCCTGTTGAGAATGCATGACCTACCAAGCCAGAGCAGACTGATCTAGGACATAACAGAAACAGATCACAGAACTAAACGTTGGATGAAATCGATTTGGGGGAAAATCCAGGCAGGTGGCAGGCATAAGAGTTTGTCTAAATCAGGCTTGAAATGGGTCAAGACAGACAGCTGACCATAATGGTTAGCCAAGCAGGATGTAGGTTGGAGAACGCAGCTTTGGTGGAAGACAGGAGAGCAAGGTTTAAGGCAGGCAGAGGCGTGGAGAATACGGGTCCGTTGGGTCAGACAATGCCTCATACAGAGAAATCCCAATATCCAGAAAAACTCCATGGAATAGAAATTGCTCCCAGCTCTGAAGCCAGATTAGACATTTGCCTTTGATCCTAAAGAGCCCCTTGACTACCAGGCTGACTATGCCCCATGGATGGAAATCTCTGGTTATTATAGGGGAACACGTCAAGTTGGTCCCCGCATTCCCCGAGAACCAACATCTCCCAGTACTTTGAACCTTCTGTATCAGATGAAAGAACCAAGCCTTCTAACCTGACTTGGAGCTTTGCTGTGGCGTTCATGTCCTCAGGCATTCAAACAGGTTGGTCAGATAAGAAGTCTGGCTTTCCTCTTCCTCAAGTCATCTACCTTCTGGAGAACCTTCCTCTCCTGACCTAAAAACAGGAGTGGACCCAGGGCCCTGACTGAGCACACCCAAAGCTGTGCTTCCTAAAGCCATTAGAATCTCTTAAAGGTCAACTCCATCAGCCATTCTCGCTGATTTCCCAGGTCAGTGTCTCAGTGACATTTGGTACTGCAGCTCACACTCTCCTCCTTAGTTAATGGTCAGGCACTCTACCTAGGGTCTTCATCACACTCTACTCCCTTGGTCCCCTGAACACTCACCTCCTCAGTCTCCTTATTCCTCCTTACCTTCCTCAAGGGCATCCTTTACCTTTGGTTCCTTCCCGTTGCCCTCCATGCTCATCTCCACCATGCTGATCTGTTCATATGTTCAATTTAATTTAATAAACATGGTTGAGCACTTGCTATATGCCTAGCATGGGTGTAAACAAGATATGGTCCTTGCACACTCTTATGGGGGTAACAGATATGTACATAACCAAGCAAAACACAATGTGAGGTATGTAATACAGATATGTACAAAATATCTTAGCACCCCAATGAGGAAGTGATGAATTATGTATTGAAGAGACTGTAACAGGCATGAATTTTCCCAGAGGGAAAATTTTTGACTTGTGCCTTGAAGAATGAATAGAGATTCATAAAATAGAAAAGGTGGAGGAAGGGCATTACAGATAGAGAGATGAGGATGGGAAAGGCACTGGCATGATCAAGAAGGGTTAGAAAGCCCTTGTGACTTTAGGGGAAGTAGGTGTGAAAGTGGGCAGGGTTGGGGGAGGAGTGATAGGAGATGAGGCTGGAGGGTCCGGGACACACTTCAATCACCATTTAAATGTACGTTTCTAGGTAACATGAAATGGATCATCACATTGCCCAGCATAGTTAAAAAAATAAATAAATTTAGCTCATGTTTACTATATGCTGTGTACTGTGCTAGGTGCTGGTGGTACAAAGATAAATAAGCTGCCCCCTTGGGAGCTCCTAGTAGAGAGATAGACACGTCTAAAAAATTAATACATGCAATACAAGCTAATCCATGCAGTGAGCTTGTACATGACACAAAATACAGAGGGGCTTTGAGTGGAAGGATTAGCAGAGGATGCTTCAGAGGAAAAGTGATATGTGAGCTGAGCTTTAAGAGATCAACTGGAATTGGATGGTGTGGTAGGCAGAATAATGGCTCCCCAAAGACGTCCATGTCCTAAACCCGTGAATATGTTAAGTATCATAGCAATGGGGACTTTGAAGATGTGACTAAATCCAGGGATGATAGAAAGATTATAGATTATCCAGATGGGCCCATTGTGATCATGAGGGCCCTTATATAAAAGGGGACGGGAGTGTCAAAGCCAGAGGAGGAGATGTGGCCATGGAAGCAGTGGTTGGAATGATGTGGCCATCAGCCAAAAAAGCATGGGCAGTCTCTAGAGGATGGAAAAGACAAAGAATAGATTCTCTCCTAGAACCTCCAGAAGGTATGCCACTCTGCTGACACTTTGATTTTAGCCCCACAAGACTCACTTCAGACTTATGATTTGCAAAGAAGCAAGGTAATAAATTTGTGTCATTTTTAAGCCACTAAGTTTGTGGTAATTGTTACAGTAGCGAAAGAACACTGATACATATGGAGCAGTAGGCAGGCTGTGGGATGGAGAGACTTCCAGACAAAAGGAGTAGCATCAGCAAAGGCACAGAGGCACAAACCACATGGCACACCCTGGGGCAGGGCTTACAAGTAGTTTAGTGTTGCTGAGGCTCAAGGATCACCAGGTAAGGAGCAGAAGAAAAGGCTGGAGTGTGAGGCAAGTGCCAGATGATAGAAGGCCTTGTAAGCTCCTACCAAGGAGCTTAGGTATAGTTTAAGCTTAGAAAGTCAATCAAGGGGGTTTAACGGTTTTAAACAAAAAAGTCTAAGTACTATATTTTCAATTTGCAGGGAAGGCTGAATGGGAAAGAGCCTGGGGCAGGGAGACTACTTAAGAAACTATTGCAGATGTCCTGGGGAGAGACGCTGCAGCTTGAACTACAGGAGTGTAAGACAAGTCAGAATAAAGAGATATTTAGGACTCAGAGAGTGACAGCCTACTGGGGGCAAAAACAAAGGGAAGAGTCAAGGATGACTCCAGAGTTCTGAACTGGACCTTAGGGGATGGCCATGCTGCCAGGTGAGAAGGGAAAAGCTGGAAGTTACTCCCAATAATTCTTAGATTCATATTTTCTTTATTCCTGTGTCCACTAGGCTGATTAGTCCCATCAACCTATATTTAAACCGTCTTTAAATTCTCCTGCTAGCCTTTCCTCTCCTCAATCTATTCTCTATGTTGTAATTAGAACAATTAACTCCATATTTAACAGATTCTTACTTAGTGCCTACCATGTGCCCGATACTGTTATAGACCCTGGGCATATTGTAATGAACAAAATAACTTAAAAAATAAGCTAGTTTACATTTAATCTAGAAGGTCTTCTTAGAAGGTAATTTTGGACATTTCCATCACCAGTTCACATCTTCTACACTGAATTCCAATTTCCTCTCATTTTATAGCTAAATTTTTGGGATGTGCTGAAGCTCTCTGTCAACTAACTTGTCTCAAACTATTAGAAATCTTAACTTACAAATGGGTTGTGATCTGAACCTGTGCTTCTCAAACTATCTGGGAGCGGGGTGGTGGGGTAGTTGTATGGGTGGTTTGTTGTTGTTTTTTTTAGTTTTTCAAAAATTTCCAAACTACTGTTGTCTGCTACCTGGTCCTCCTACACAAGACTAGTGCACAGCCCCATGTGACTCACTGTGTGAATTCCACAACACCAAAACTCATCCATACCCTGCTCTGTGACACAAGTCCACTGATGACCTGTTTGTATGTCACAGAATTCTTGATTTGCTCTGAAAATTTCTAAGTGCTTCCTCTCAATTTCTGTACCCTCAAGTTCAACACTGTCCACAGAACACATGTTGAATCCCCACATTTTCCAAGTCCCTTAGTAAAACAGTTTTGAGGAATTTGAAACAAATTATATGGTGATTTCATTTTTTCTGGCCCACTGAAGCCTATATCTGCCATGCTAGCTTATAGTTTTTCTATAAATAGACCCTACACTATGTGGAGGCAGAAGAATAAAGGCAGACTCTCAACCACTGCGCCACCAGGGAAGCCCTCAGATCACCTTTTTAAAGTGTAAACACTTCTATTTCCCCCTCTATTTCATGTTTTTTAAACTTCTTTAGTCAGCTACCTCCTTAACCCAATCCCAATTCACACAAATGAAGAAGAAAATTAATGTGAGAGTCCCTCAATTCTTTATCAAGTTCTTGCCAGCGATAATCCAACAACCTCAGTTTCACTAGCCCTAAATACATGAAGCTATTTAGCATAGACCATAGTTTAAGTCAACCTCAGGCTTATGGACTGGATGGGTCTAGGAAATAAAAGGAGCCTTCTGTCTCTGATTCATTGGCTCAACGCTGGGGCTGGCTTATCCGGGACTTCCTCCAGCCCCCAATGAGTATGTTTGCAGCCTTATATTACAGTTCTTCTAGAACTTTTTTTCAATCCTCATCATCCTTGTCCTTTCTTTGCTTTTGACACCATTAACTCTTTCTTTTCGGTGAATAAACTCTCTTATTCGATGGCTTCCATGACTCCACATTGGATTTGTTCCTACTTTTTTGTTTCATACAATTTAGTCTCTGTGATCTCATCTTCCTTTCTCTCCTCCTTTGCCAAGGGCCTTATCCTAGACCTTCTTCCCTCACTCTCACATGATGCTTTCACTCTCCAGATGCTCTCATCCTCTCCTATGGACTCAGTTACCATCTAGATATTCTCATGACCTAAACTCTTTCCTGAGCATGATACACATAATTCCAACCATTCTCAACATCTTCATCTAAGTATCTCACAAGCGTCACGAACTCAACTTAATGGTACTTCTCAAAAATCTCTCCTTCCTGCATTTCATATCAGGACACTGCTATCCACTTAAACATTCAAGATCAATGTTGGAATCATTCACGACTCCTCCCTTCTCCTCATTCCTCATCTTCAGTCAGTCACCACTCATCATGCCACCACTGCTGTGTTTCTTCAATCATTCTCTTTTTCTCCACCTCCACTGCCTGACGTCATGCTCTCATCACTTCTCCCTAAGACCATTCTCAGTTCTCTGAACCCTCAGTTATCCACAATCCTCAGTGCTGGAGGGTGGGTCTTCCCAGGACTCAGAGCTCCCAGTCCCGTGCATCTCTAGAGCAGCCTCTGCTCAGTTGCTGCATTGCCCTTTCTTTTGACAGGAAAATCCAATCATTCATACTCTTGAATACTGACTTTCACAACTCTTCTTTCTTCAACTTCTTATAATAAATCAAATTTTTTTTTCTTTTAATGGATTACCAGGACTTTCACACATAGGCCTTGACTGACTTTTATAGACTTTTCTAGTTTAACGACAACAAAAACCCAGCATTTATCAAACTTGCCACCATTTCTCAGACCTCTGCATTCTCTTCTTGCCACCAAGTATGAGCCAATGCCTGCCATCTACCTAGATGGGTTACTAATCGTCTAAAACTTAGTGCATATGCTTTGTCTTCTGGAGCACTCCTCCAAGCACTGATCGCTGCTCCTTCCGTTGTGTTACCATAGCACTTTGTAAGGGCCTCTGTGGGCAGTTCATTCAATGGAGTTTTATGAGCAAGTTGCTGAGTTATACTCTAAAGGTACAAAGAAGATGGTACTGCCATCAAGGAGCGTACCTTCAATTAACAGAGAAAGACATGAGTGTAAATAGCAAATATGTTTATTTATTTTTAAGAAATCAACATTACAAAGTACTACAGGTGCTGTAGGAGAAGTATAGGCAGGACACGGTGGACAATAAACAAAGGAGGGAGTGTTCACTTCTACCTGTGAGACTGGAGATCGGAGGAGAGAAACCTAATGAAATATGTCATAAAAAAAGATAACCCTTCTAGCAGATGATGAAAAGAGGGCATTCCGGGCAGAGGAGAGCATACGCAAAGGCCTGGCAGGATGAAGCGGCAGGTCGTGTTTCAGGAAAAGCAACTGGTTCTCTGTGGCTCAACTGGGGTATCAGCATAGATGCAGTAAGACAGGAGGTCAGAGAACAAAGAGAAAGATTTACCTTATAGGCAATGAGGAGCCACTGCAGGATTTTAAGCAGAGACAGATAGGATGTTCCAATTTGTATTTTTAGAAAAATCATTCTAGCAAGAGTGTACAGAATATAACATAAAGCTTTTTTGGCAGGGGGAGGGAAATCTGTCAAAATATCTATTTTCCCTATTAGATCTTGAGCTCCTTGATGTCAAGTACTATATCTCTTAGATTTTTATCTTCCTGGTGCCAAACACACTCATTCATCAAGCAGTAAGAGAAAGGCTTCATGATGTTTGTGCTGGAGTGTGGGTCTAAGAGTCAGGGGAACTGAGTTTGGACCAGGCTTTGCCCCAGCCCCCGTGAGCCATCAACAAGTCACTCTCTGCTTCAGTTTCTTCATCTATAAAATGGTGGTTTATTCAAGATCATCTTTCAGTTCTCTTTTGCTCTAACATTCTGTAATTCTATAGGGGAGTTTCCTTTTTTCAAAGTTTGCAGTCAATATTTGGTAATACAAAAAACAAATCTGTCTCCAGCTTATAGAGGTGAGTGTCAAGAACTTAGTGCACCATGAAGCACAAGTTGACCCAAAGGTTATATAAACCATTCTCTGAATAGTGAGCTCTGATTCTGGTTAAACTATTCACACGGTAAAAGGATGGGTTCTTCCTGCTGAAGGGGTATAGAATTTTCTCTTCAAATGTTTATTCCTTTTTTAAGGAAAATACACAGAACTTAGGTTACCGTTACTATAAGCCTTTAAGTGATAAGACAAATACATTTTGAAAATGTTAGAAGCTTGAGAGACCCATCAGTTTTATCCATCTTGAATTAGTTAGTTCTCTACTTATCAGCTCAGCAGAATACACAGAGTTCTATCAGGTTCTCCATGGTGCTTTCATAATTCTAATACATCTTTGACTTGGTAGAATATCCTCTGAGATTGCTGCTTCATCAGTGTAATACTGACCTGATTACCAGAATTTAAATTTCAGGATCTCTAGCAACAAAGCTAATATGTACTGACTGCACCAGCAAAGGCTTTTCTTAGCCTTCATACTATTTGATCTTTATCTTCACAAGCCTATAACCTTCAACTCTCTTCAACTTTCTTTTTTGGCTGGTAACACGATTTTGCTATCTTTTACCTAGAGGTTTTTCTTAGTTTGAAACAAGCTTCCTCAGTGTACTTCTCTACTGTGGTCTTCCTCCATTGATATTGGAATGTAATTATTTAATTTATTGGAGATATTGTTTTTAAATTTTAAAATGTAATGTCTCATGAGCCTTTTCCTAAGAAATAATTTACTCTCTAGTACTGAGCTCAAATATATAAATTATCTAATTTCTTAACATACTATCCATTCATTAAACAAAATTCTCACTTTGACCACATTCTCATAATAAACAATGTGCCTGGATTTCTTTTTACTGTAAAACAGCTGATAAATTTGTTCCAGGGCATAATTTTACAGTGTGGCTTGTAAACCAGCCACAGTAATTTGAAGATGCTTCAACTGAGTTGTGCCTCCTTTATAGCAAACATTTAGACCAGGAAAGGAGGTTTGTTTATTAGACTGGTGGACACAAAGAGAAAGATAGTGGTGACACCACCCTTCCCTATTCTCTCACAGACATTCTCATGTCAGGTGGGCGAGTGTGGCCTGTGATGCTAGTAATCCCTTGGGCTTTGACTTAGCTGAGTGTGGACCACGTTTTCAGTTGCTTGGCTCGTTCTTAGAGAATAAGCCAGCGGAGCGGATTTGGGACTCAGAATATCACCCAAACAAACAAGATGTGTGGTGCAGCAGTTCCACCTCCAGAGAGCGGCTCGCCCTCTTACAGTACTCCTTTCTTGACCTCCTCAGCCCTCCTGTACATGGGAAGAAGCAGGACTGTGCCTGACTGGTCCATCTCCCTGAGGCTGTCATTTCAGAAAGGGCTTATTTTCATTGGCTCATTTACCCCTAAACCCATGAAGAGCATCTAATTTTCACTTGTTGAACTGCATATGAAATATACTTGGGGTATAGGATTAATAATCTCGAGGAACCACAAACGTCTCCTGGCCAGGTCACCAAGCCACGATGAAAGTTCTAAAATTCACGGCATATTTTGAACCAAAACACACTGTCTGAAACTTAAAGAGTTTAGAGTATAACTTTAGCTTCTCTTTTATCTCATGAAGAAGTTCAAAATAATGTTCTCTAGGAAAATCCCCAGTATACAGGCTGTACTTGCTTTTCCTTTCCTTATCACCAGAATGAGATTTTTAAATAGTTTTTAAAATATCCTATGCAAGGACTAATAATGGGAAGGAGAAATGTTGTCGCTCCAGATGAGTTTCTCCTCCCCATCACAGTCTTCGCAGAAGCTGGAGAAAATAGCATGATAAGAGTTACTAAAATGCTAAAAATCATAAATTAACAAATAATAAGTCTGAACTCTTCCCCGTCCACTTCTTTTTCCTGGTTTTTCCTTAAAGGTATCAGATGTGAAAAGGCTAGTCTTATATCAAACCTGGGAGAAATGAGAGGGAATTCTGTACTGACAAGAAAAATAGCAGATAAGAAAAATGAAAGGTACTTTTTGTTATAAAGAAAGATTTTAATGCATATAAATAAGCAAATTTATCATCTTTTTCATTAATATGTAGATTGCCTTCACAACTGGCAACTGAAACCTGTTCAAAACAAGGTTCTGGTTATGGAGAACAAACTAGTGGTTACCAGTGGAGAGAGGGAAGCAGGGACGGGGCATGATAGGGGTAAGGGATTATGAGCTACAAACTACTATGTATAAAATACAATACAGTACAATACAATACAATACAATAAGCTACAAGGGTATATTTTATAGCACAGGGAATATAGCCAATATTTTATAATAACTTTTAATCTATAAAAATATGAATCACTGTGTTGTACACCTGAAACTAATATAATATTGTAAATCAACTATACTTCAATAAAAACAAAAACAAAGTTCTGGGATGCTGGCCCAACTCATGAAAGAATGGCCTTCTACCATTTGTCCTCACAAAAGTAACTCTACACTCATTTCGTTTCTTAAAAGTTTACTATCCAGGGCTTCCCTGGTGGCGCAGTGGTTGAGAGTCCGCCTGCCGATGCAGGGGACACAGGTTCATGCCCCGGTCTGGGAAGATCCCACATGCCGCGGAACGGCTGGACCCGTGAGCCATGGCCGCAGAGCCTGCGCGTCTGGAGCCTGTGCTCCGTAACGGGAGAGGCCACAGCAGTGAGAGGCCCGCGTACCGCAAAAAAAAAAAAAAGTTTACTATCCAAACAACTACCTCTTGTGGAAAAGAAAGCAGCAAAAGATGGTTTAAAAAGCTAAGCGTGTTGGGACGAAGTGAGAGTAGCATCGATGTGTATACACTACCGAATGTAAAATAGATAGCTAGTGGGAAGCAGCCGCATAGCACAGGGAGATCAGCTGGGTGCTTTGTGACCACCTAGAGGGGTGGGATAGGGAGGGTGGGAGGGAGGCTCAAGAGGGAGGGAATAAGGGGACATGTGTATGCATATGGCTGATTTTCTTTGTTGTACAACAGAAACTAACACAGTATTGTGAAGCAATTATACTCCAACAAAGCTCTATTAAAAAAAAAAACTAAGCATGTTGCTTTTAGAAACAAAGTTAACAAATTTCAAAGGGTAATAGGTAAACATCCAACAAATGGGTGCCAAACATTGAAACATCTAAGAGTTGTTTTAATAAACCATTTACTTGGAGACGTGTACTGGGAAAACTAAACCTGCAGAGCTAAGGTAGTGTGGTGGCTGCCAGTGTGGCCTCAGGAATCAGACTGGGCGGGAATCCTGACTGTCACTCATTAGCTGTGAGATCTTGGACAAGTTACTTACTCTCTGTGCCTCAATTTCCTCCTAGGTAAAAACTGAGTTTAATGAGATTCGAATGAGTTAATACATGGAAAATGATTAGAAAAGTGCCCGGCATAGATTAGGCCCTTAATAAATGTTAAGATTGAATTACACTGATTGATTCTGCGTTAAAATTCTTTGCAGGAATGAATGGCCTAAATTTTTAAGGGGGTATAGGTCTAAGACTAAAATAACACAGACCACAGATCTAGAAACTTTTAGAAGAAGCTCCTAAAATCTGTCTCCTGGAATCCTCATTGTTTACAAAAGCAGAGATTAAAATCTCTTCAGTTAGAACCCATACCTATAATCGTATATCCATAATTAAATATGGTTTTAAAGGGAACTTTCATTTTGGCTCCTCTTGTTTCTTCTACTATTCTTTTCCCCTTTTTCTACTGGTATAAAATTTTTTTTCAATTAATATAATCTGAGTTCCAGTTATAGAAAAGACAGTGGGCTACAGGCTGTATAGGAGTCTGCAGTCTGTATAGGAGAGACAGAGAGAGAGTTTTAAATGGACTATTACAGAAATCTTACAAGTATGTACAACACTGTTACTAGGGAAAACACATTCCACAAAGACAAAAAATTGTTTGAGTATTCATCTCCATTCTATTTAATAAGTCAAGAAACTAGGGTTGTTGGTTACACCAGCTCTGTTTCTTCAATTCCCTTCTGGTAACTAAGAGGAATACTCTTACCATGGAAAATAGGAGTAATCTCGTAGGCCCACTTGCAGGCTGAGTGAAAGGGGGCAAACACCCTAACTTGGGAAGTTCATAGCCAGGTTGCCCTTATGAGTTAGGTGGTTACCAAATGTAGTACGTAAAGGGTTTGGGGGGGATCATCACCCCAGATTATCTGCGCACTGACCTCTACCCTTGCGGTGATTTAAAATCCCTACACTCTACTGTGGCTTTCCCCTGTGATTTATGGTTTGGCCATATAATAAAGGGGTGATGAATCATGCCCTTTCCCCTGTTTGCTGCTGCTTCTATTGAGTGATCTGAATTATACTTGTTTTAAGTGATTATTAAGCCCAGTAATTTAGGCACACTGCTGCATGTAGGACTGAAAATCAAAAGTCCCTCCCCTGCCCCCCACAAAAAATGTCATAACTGTATATCTAGAAATTACTTAAAGAAAGCATAAAGTAGTTAACTTGCTTATCAAATAAATTAAATAACTAATATCAAATAATATCAAATTCCCAGGACAATATAAGGATTATATCAGCCAGACCGTGCGGTCCCCAACCTGATCTCTCTGCCCAAGCCACTGTCTACCTCTTGCAGATG
The DNA here is from genome assembly GCF_964270905.1 of Leucopleurus acutus. Classification (NCBI taxonomy): domain Eukaryota; kingdom Metazoa; phylum Chordata; class Mammalia; order Artiodactyla; family Delphinidae; genus Leucopleurus; species Leucopleurus acutus. The sequence goes on along the minus strand of NC_139143.1, from coordinate 87,773,305 downwards.
CAGCCCTGCCCAGTCCTTGTGCCAGTGAGAGCCAGACGTCATTCCAATCCTTTCTCCAGAAGAGAGGGGAGAAATCAGGAAATAGTTTATTAGGAGCTTCATTCCCAGCACCTAGCCCAGGGCCTGGCACAGCGCCTGGCATATAAAATGCACTCAGTAAATATTGACTGATTGAACAAATACACTGCCAACCCCCAGAGCCACTATCCAGTGTGACTTGGGATGGATTTTGCCTTTTGATGCTTCTTGTACATATTATTTCTCAGTTTCCCTACCTGCCTCTCACCATGTGTGACTCACCGTCCTTGCTGGCCCTTCTGATCCAGTCATCTGCCCCTGGTTCCCCTTCCAAAACCCCTGGAAGGATCATAGCGTATTCTGCAACACCAGCTGATGGACCAGGGGTGAGGGGGAAGGTGAAGTGGCCTGACCTTGTTACCTGGCTCCTACAGTTCCTTTTCCCTAAACTAAGGCCTGTTTCAAGGGCCTCTTATGTTGCCCAGGAACCTCATGATTAACAACCCCTTGTCATACTGTTAAGACTCCCCTCTCCCAAGGCTTTGCACTGCTTCCTGACTCATTCCTTGGACACTCTTGTCAGAATCTTCTCCATGTTAGGACACAACTTTGACTTTTTTTACCATAAGGTCTTTTACTCTCATCTGTTTTGCAGTTAAAATCCAATTATGAAATCCACACTAACTTTACTATAAATATGCTCAAAGCTGCAAGGACTTACATTTACTTGATCTGTTTCTTTCTTTTTTTCTTCCTGAAATAAATTGAAGTTACCTCCCTCTTAGAGGAAATCCCCCTTTCCTCATTTGATTTTGATGGCCTACTTCTAGCAGTTCATTGAATTCTGTCTCCCATGTTTCTAATCAACCTTCACAGTTTCTTTCCTTTCCATCTCTTTTCTTTCCATTCCCATTTCTACCGTATCAGTTAAGACTTCTGTTCGCTCTTGCCTCAGCTTCAGCAATACCTCCTACGTGGTCTTCATACTTACTATACTAGGTTATTCTGGCCTTGGCCCTTATTATCTGTGGGGCCTGGGGCAAGTTGCTTTTGCTCTAATCCCCAATTTCCTCATCTGTAAAATAGGCATATTATAGCATGTACCTTATAGGGTTATTAGAAATGAAAGCACATATTCTAGGTTCCTCTAGGCTGTAAATCCAGATGCTAATTAAAATCTTAATGGTTCTCATCCTTACCCAAATTTGGGGGAAACTTACAAAATGGATGAACTCAGTGACTATTTATTGAATACTCTGTGCCGGTCACTGAGCGAGACTCTGGGGACACAGCAATAAACACATAGACCTGGATGCTACTTTCATGGGTTTACATTCTAGAGTAGGAAAAAGACAATTTTTAAAAAAGAAGAAGAAATAAGAAAAACTATGGTACGTGAAATGGTGATAGATGCTGCGGAGAAAAAGTTGGGGTGGGTGGTACTAGGGAGGTGGGGCGGCGAGGGTGTTTGGTTTTATACAGGGTGTGAAGGTGTTGTTTGTGCAGCACAAAAGGTGGGAAAGACACTGTTGAATCATTAGTGAGCAGCTCTTACCTGTGTTCTTGAATCAGTTATGCCATCATTTGTTGTCACAATTAGCTTCACCTAACGCCATGACGTTGGCTCTGACAGCACCACGGTGAGCTAGAGGCCCACACCCATGCCTCATTTGCAGCCTTGCATTGTTCCCCTAGTCAACGATGCTTCTGTAAAACAGGAAGTAAGAGAGTCCATTTTTTTCAGCATTAATGCTCAAGGTAAAATATTACCGAACTAACTGAAGTCTGCTACCCCACAGCTGGCCCCGTGGTGCTAGTTTTGTGGGAAATTTAGGGCTGGATAGCCCCTGTGATGCCTCTCTCAAAGTGAGAAAGGAAAGGCTCTTTTCCCAGATGCTACACTCAGTTACCCACCGGGTGATAGGCCCTAGGGCATTTTAGAGTTTCACAAAATGGCTCTTTCTGTTACACAGAGGCCATTCTTTGTTTTCTTCTGGAAAGACACACACGAGGAAGCTGAGTTAGGCCCTGCCACATAACAGTCAGACTGGCCATGGCCTTGCAGGACTAAAGCCCAGCGTTACCATTGCAGACTCCTTCCTCAACAGGCTGTGCTTTCCCTGGGGGCCCCACTATACCTGCCAGCCATGTCTACCTCTGGAACTACCCCCAGACATGGCTATGCACGAGCAAAACCCTCCTAAAGCCAGAATTTGAGTTTTCCCCCAACAAATTCTTAGCCCCCTTGTAAATCAGTAGGTGCTAATTATTGCTCGAGGGGAGGGGATATTGTCTTACTCAATGTCACAGACATATCTGTCCTAATTCTGGCCCAGCTGGGACTTTATATCACACAGTAAATAGAAACACTATTTATAAAGTGACTAGAACAATTCTTCTGTTTAGTAGGTGCTCAAAAATGAGTAACTATCATAATTATGTAGGTAGTTGAATTATGGGGAATTATACATTTATTGCTTATAATTTTTATTTTTTCAAAATGTTGGACAAAATTATGTATTATACAATCAGAGCAAACTCTTAAAGTTAAAAAAACCCACAAATCTTGACATGTAGATGTTTCCTTCCCCTCCTTTTCATCTAAACTTCTCAGAAGAGTAGTCTATACTCACTATTTCCACTTCCTCAACCTGCTTCTATCTGGTTTCTACCCCAATCATTCCTCTAAAATTACTCTCACTGAAGCCACCAACTATTTCTTAATGTCATGCCCTCAGGAATATGTTGGTGGGCTGGGAAGGGAAGGCACCCTCAGGCAAATGATAACTTGAAGCAGGGTGAATCTGAGTAGAAAGGAGGGGGCAAGGGCGCAAGATGTGAGGCCATTTCATCCAAGTTGAAAGCATGATCCAGAACCAAAGCTGAATCCAAACACTTACCTTGTCCAAGAGTCAAGCAGTCTAGTTAGAAGCCAACTCACCTAAGTAGAAGAGAGTCCAGGAAGAGCCAACTGCAAACAGGTAAGAAGCTGACAAACCAAGGTAGTCCCAGAAGAAAGAGTGCAGAGATGGTAGGCCAAGAGGAATTCCAAACTCAGCAAGTCACCAGCTGCATTTACCTGGTCATTCCTGGGAATGCCTGGTGAAAAGTTCTAACTTACGAAGTCACTTTTCAGAGATGAGAGATGGGCTCCCAGGAGCACTCCTATACTGGATATGTCAACAAAGTGCCTGCCACACCCAACTTCCTCTTCAAGATGAAACTGCCCCACCCACAGCCCCCTGCTCTGAGAAGCAGAGTTAGATTGTTCTTTACCCAGGGATGGCTCCTGATTGGACCAGGAATTGGGCCCTGACATTAGAGCTGCCCCTCCAAAAACCAGGGCTTGAATGGAAAAGGTGAGTGGTCAATCAGATTCTCTCCTTCTGGGATTTGAACTGGGAAACATGGAGATAATGGGGCAGTTAGCCATGGAAACTGGAGTTGAAAGGATGCCATACAATGGAGTGGTGACCATGGAGGGTCATACTAAAGCCACTACTTTACTACTCTACTAAAAGCCACTTTCCTGCCACCCATATTTACTAGGGTTCCTGTGTTCTTCATTGGGCCAACCCCAAATTCCTGTATTCTGTGCTAATATTTGTTAGTCACCTACTACTAGCTAGGCATGGTTCTAGGTGTTTGGGATCCATTAGTGAATGAAACAGGGAAGTAGTAGTTATAACAAACCCTTCATTACTTTGAGTAGGGTCTCTGTTTCAAAGGGCCAAATTAAAACAATTCCTCATGCCCTCACTCTTTCCCGTGGTCCAGTTGGTGAGGTCAGTCACAGTGTCATAATGAGTCTACTTCCTCTTGGGAATACAGTTCATGTTTATTCCCCCTCCTCGTTGGGGCTGTGGCTGGAGATTTAGGAGTAGAGAGAAGCATAGAAGGAGTTGGGAGGTTGGCCATGGAGGAAGTTAGCTGATATATGACAATGACAGCAAGGTGGCTGAATGCCCAGGCTTTAAATTAACTGGGGTTTGAAATTTGGCTCTACCACTTACTCATTATGTGATCTTGGGCAAGTCAGTTTTCTCAGCTGTAAATTAGAGGTGAAATAGTCTCCTCTTTACGACATTGTTGTGAGGATTAAGTGAGAAAATATATGCCAAGCATGTAGCATACTACCTGACCCATAGTGAGTGCTCAAGAAATGATAAATCTTTTTGCTGGTGGTGTTTTATTATCATCAATCCTTAGCTTTCATATTAGATAGGTAGAATGAATGTGCTAGGGGAGAATGAGATGAGATGGCATCCCATACTCAATCTTCCTCTCTGAAGGCTGCTGCCAGCAAAAACTTGGTATACTCATCAACATTCCTTCAAGCTGGTGCATACCTTCCCAGGTACTCTCTAGCTGCAGGAGTATCAATAGTGCAAGGAAGAGGGGATGAAAGAAAACGATAAGGATGCAAAATATTGTGGCACAGAAAAGCAGTTCTGAAAAGAGGGAAACAATAAATTCTGAAAACAAATTCTGTGGCAGTGCCACTAGACAGATCAGTCAATTGTGTGTGTGCAGTAGAAGAATGCAGGTATTCCTTAAGCACTACTCTTGTCACCCATTTAGGGGTAGCAGGCAGGTGGATGTGGACCTGATAGGCCCAAGGGCTCTGGTTGGAAAGCAGTGCTTTGACAGACCATGGAAGTAGAAACTCTCTTTTACCCATCAGGGCATAAGGGGCTGGAGTGGATAAAGGAGCAATGCAGGGAGGGAAGCATGCCTTCTTTATAAAGCTGTCACTGCCAGGACAGAGTAATGATTAGGCAAGAGAGGCAGACCAGAGATGGGAGTCCCATAGGTGGAGTCCTGGAGGTGTGTGAAGATCCGAAGGAGTCACAGCTACTCTTTAGGAAACCCAGGTAATATCTGCTTGAGGTTCAGGTCTCGTGGTAGTACACCAGAGCGCATCATGTTGAAGAGGGCCACAGATTGTATTTTGGTAGAGGAGCAGATGGGTGGCTGAGCTGAGGCTACATTCAGGTCTTCCTGGCAGGATGTGCACCACCCTACTCTTATAGATGTCTTCCTAGTATTTCATACCCCTCTGAGTTGCACCCAAAAGGCTATGGATCTGCATTAGGAACACATGTAGATGACTGAAAGATAATTTGGGCTGAAAGACTGTGAAATATTCAAGTCAGACTCTTCCAAGGTTGATGGCCTCTGCTGCCCCTTGTATTCAGGCTTACAACCTAGACCATCTGCCCTGTGGTTCTGTTGCTGGCTGTGGAGCTGATGGAGCACCCAAGGCTCATGAAATAAGGCAAGCCACCTTGCATAGCATGAGCTAAGCTTCCAGGTTTGTAGTGGATGCTTCAGGCTACTGCAGACTGAGCTCACTATCATGCAGTAGACCCTCTAGGCCTTGAAGACATCTTCACAGCAAGCCATTCTCCTTCCCAAATGGGGATAGTGGAGGACAGAACAGGGCCCTCCTTGGTCAGGAGCACCAGTGTCAGCAGCACCAGTCCCAACAGTGTTAGGTTGAACCAAGCTGGGTCCAGGCTACCTAAAGTTGACACAAAGGTTAAGAGGACAGACTCTGGAGCTAGATTGCCCACAGTTGAATCCCAGTTTTTACTTCTTAGCAACTTTTTAAACTGTGTTACCTTAGAGGAATTACTTAATCTCTCTGTCTAAGTTTCCTCATCTGTAAAACAGCAGTGGTAACAGCATATACCTCATAGGGTTATTATAAGCATTGAATTTATTAATACAGGTAAAGTCCTGTATTAATAAATTCAACGTAGAAGAGTTTCTGGCACATAGTAAGTGCCAGCTAGTGCTATAGTGGGGCAAAGGTGAAGGGAGTCTTGATTTGCATGAAAAATATTGTCCAGCTCAGCACATCGGGCCAACTTCCCTCTCTTTTCAGGAGGTCATTACTAGGGCAGTTGCACAGAAAAGAACAAAATGCTATCAAGCCGAATTTGGAACGTCTGTGTCGACTGACCAGGGGCCTCTCACTCTAGAATCATAGACACCTAGCTACACCAAACTGGAGTTGTCTGGAGATGGTTTTGGAGGTGCTGATGCTTCCGGTAATCCAGGATTGCCGGACTGGAGAATTATATGAGGCATAGTTGGACAGGGTATGTGTGGAGGTGTTCAAGGGTATGTTAAGACATTGTCCAGGAAATGCAAAAACCATCCCCTGGACAGTCATGCAGGATACTGATCATTTGGTGCTGCCACAGATCAAGGATATCATGATCTCTACAAACTGTCTAGACACTTCTAAAAAGCCATCTTTCCCTCTTTGTCTTCCAAACGCTGCTGATGGAAGGCAAACAAGGTTCTAGGCACTCAGGAGGTGTAATTTCATGGATCCCCTGGAACTGCCCTAGGAGCCTAGGGGACCAGACAGGATCAAGACCCCAGTAATCATAGCAGAGGCCCAGTTCTCCACTTTCATTCTTCACAAAGTACCCCAGTGCCTTCCTGGGAGAAGTGGACACCAATGGATCCCAAGGCCTATGAATCCCTACGGAGTCTCAGGTCATGGGGGTTGTGGTGCCCATAGGATTGTCCAGTAAAATACAGGACACCTACTTGAATTTGAATTTCAGATAAATAATGAATAATTTCTTAATATAAGTATATCCCAAATGTTGTATAGCACATACTAAAAAAGTATTTGTTGTTTATCTGAAGTTCAAGTTTAACTGGGTGTCCTGTATTTTTATTCAGTAAATCTGGTAACCATTGCTGGGGGGTTGTGGTCATAGAAAGGTAATGGATGTGTGCAGCATCCAACTGAACACAAAAAGCAGAGATGCTGGAGGATCCTAGAGCCCTTACCTCAGAGGGAACCCATAATACTGTTTCATTCAGTTCAAGCTGCTGCGAGTAGAGGAGATCTGGATACTCATCCACTCTAACGGTGAAGTTGGGCACTCCATGGACAAAGGGCTCTTACCAGTCAGTCAGGGCTATGAAAAAGTCCCAGTGGTGCCCACAGTGTAGCCTTCCCAGCTGTAGTTGAACAGCTCTTCAGCATCCTGCTTTCCCAGCAGACATGAAAAGTCCCATTTACATTAGTGTCCTCTTGTCCCAAATATAACTCTCATAGCTCCATAAGCTGCTGGAGCTGGATTAAAAAGCATGGCAGCTGGGAGGGCTCACCTGAAGACTGAGAGGCTGCTCTGACAAAAGGCATTGTAAGGCTTGGCAAGGTCTGACCAGCAACCTGTGATCTCAAAGCCAGCAGCCCTACTGTCAGTAATTTGCCACATCATACAGCAGCCACCATCTGAAACCACACTCCTCATTTCAATTCTGGAAGCTGAGTTGCAGAGAATTAGCAGGAGACACAGCCCTGTGGATTGAGGGACAGTGTCCGACCTTACTCCCTCAAGTTGGGAGTAGTAGTAACCAAGAGTAGGCATGTGGTGTAAGGCTGGGTTTCCTAAGCAGAGAAAAAAGGCCAGAACCTCAACATGTACACACAGGTACAGAGTCCAAGAGCCGGGTCACCAAGACCCAGAACCATAGACCTACTCAAATAGGTCAAAAAGTCAAGGCAGTCTCTGGAGGCAGAGTTCAAAGAGAATGAGCCAGCAACAGGTTGGTGTTTACAATGCCAGCATGTGACCAGCCACCTACAGTTGATATTTTACTCCTGGGGTTCTGGGTGGGGAATATAGCTGGTTATGGATGCTTCTGTAAGGATATAGGTATTTTCAGGGACTAGACCTAGCTGCCAACACCCATGGACCTTTCCCAGCCCTGCTCTTCAAGTACTCTGCAGTCGCTGCCTCTGTTAGACACTCTGTTTTCATTGTCACTCTCTACACACTTGGCTTCTGAGACTTTGCACTCTTCTGGTTTCCTCCTACTTGTTCCTTCTCTGTCGTCTTTAAGGGATCTTCTTCCTGATCCTTGAATATTCGTATTCCTCAGAGTCCTACCCTTGACCCACTGTTCTTATCTTCTCTCTCTTTCTGTAGCGCCTGGATGTTCTCATTTGCTGTCATGGTTCCAACTAAGAGCATACTTCATTGAAATGTGGGTTGTGGAGGCAAATCACTTGGGTCCTTTTTTGCAAATTCCTACCTGTGAGACAGGGGAAGTTTTGTTTTGCTTTTTAAAGCTTCTTTAGATTTCATACCCTTATCTACACAGTAAGGATAAACAACACGGACCAGGGATATGATGAGAATTAAGTAAGAAAATGTATATAAATTGCTTCTCACAGTACCTGACATAGTAAGTGCTCAATAAATATAATCATAATAGCTATCACTTATGACTACTTATATGTGATTGAATCTCAGATCTTTTCCTCTAGCTCAGTACTCTCTTGGGAGCCACACTCATATAGTCATCTGTCTACTGAATATTTCTACATGGATGTTCCAAAGACACCTCATGTTCATTGGGTCAAACATAAAACTTGACCCCCCCAAAAAGGAGGAGAAGGTGAAAGAAAAAATAAAGTGGGTTTTCAGGGGACAACTGTAAGGAGCAATAAAGTTGTCTTCTCAATCTAAAACAAAAACAAACTTGCCCTTTCTCCTTCTAAACCTCCTCTCCTTCTCTGTTCTCTATCTCAATTGTTGGCATTATCACTCATCAGTCCTGGAGTCCTAGAAGTCATGTTTGACTCTTGTCTTTTCCTCAACGTTTGCCATCCACCTCTGCTCCTCAACAAATCAATCACTAGAATCTGACAATTTTGCCTCTTCAACTCTTTCACTTTATGTTCTTCCCCCATTTCTTGCTAAAAACTTCTTGAAAATGTAGTGATTCAAGGCCAAGGCCCTGGCTCTGATGAAGTTCATGACTTTGATGACAAAGACAGAGTCCTGTGGTAGATTATATTATTGTTCAGAATATTCACTACCCCTGCCTGTGGGGCCTGTAGGAAGAATATACGTCTCTGCCCCATTGACATCTGGCTTGGCTATTGACTTGCGTTGGTCAATGGAATGTCAACGCAAGAAACAAATTGGCATATGGAACATGTGCCACTTGTGAGCAATTCTGAGCAGAAGCTATAAGAGTTATCATGTTGTTCCACCATCATTCTTTCCTCCTGCTATGATACCATCACGTCCTAAATAGGGCCTGCTCCTTTGGTCTAAACGATGAATGAACAGATGAAACAGGGCTGCAACCAATACATGATGAACACACAATATGAACAAGAAATAAATCTTTTTTTGTGGATAGGATATTGGGATCATTTGTTATTGCATCATAACCTAGACTAAACTGACTGATACAACTCCTTCAGGATTATTTACTGAGTATTTTAAGCTAACGCACAATGATATGGAAATCAGTGAGTCACAGTGATGTGAGGCATAGTGTTCTCCAACAAAGTAAGAAAACTGGATGTTTGCCAAACATCACAGGTACTTCACATATGAAGATTATTCTTCTGGTCAAAGTTCTGTTTGGCAAAGTAAATTTTTACCATTTTGAAGATGTTAGTAGCTATAGGACTTTCCAAAAGAGGCCAACAAAATCAGACTTAAAAAAAAAACTCTGGGCTTCCCTGGTGACGCAGTGGTTGAGAGCCTGCCTGCCGATGCAGGGGACACGGTTCATGCCCTGGTCCGGGAAGATCCCACATGTCGTGGAGCGGCTGGGCCCATGAGCCATGGCCGCTGAGCCTGCGCGTCCGGAGCCTGTGCTCCGCAACAGGAGAGTCCACAACAGTGAGAGGCCCGCATACCGCAAAAAAACAAAACAAAACAAAAAACAAAAACAATTCAGTTTGGTGTATGCATAATGGGAAGGGAGACAAAAGAAGAGCTGACTGAACTGAGAGATATCAGGGATTCACAGAAGTGCATGTTAAAAGGAAATGGCATTGCTGTGAGTTTATTTATGACCTATTTCAACATATTGGAAGAAATGTCAGCAATTTGGAGGATGGTAACATAATTTGACAGAAAAAGAGCTTCAGTTTTCTAACTCTACCACAAACCCCAAATCGGCCTGATCATTTCTAGGGCACACATCTTTGCTTGGCAACAACAACAGTAACAACAGCAATAGTAATAACAAATATTGCATAGATTGAACTGTGTCAGCATATCAAGAGATGTTAAAGAGAACATGACTTTGTTGTTATATGTCACAAATTTGTGTATTAACAGGGCCCTTCAAGACTAAAGTAGTCTTAGTATTTAGTATTTAGTCAATAATAAATACTCAATATTAAAGCAGTTTCTAAACCTCAGCATATTGACACTGGGGCCAGATAATTCTTTGATGCAGGGACAGTTGTGTGCATTATAGCATGTTTAGCAGCATCCCTGGCCTTACCCATTAGATGCCAGTAGCACTCCCACATCTGTAACAACCAAAAATGTCTCTAGACATTGCCAAATGTTCCCGAAGTGTCTTCCTGTTCTAAAGAAACGACGCTGGTGGTGGCAAATGAGAAACCATGGCATACTAAACTGAAGATACTTCCTAGTGGATAGGCCTTTGGTTTATCTAATTGGTTCAGGCAGTTAGCTCCTCACTTTGCTTATAAATCAAGCTACACCTGCCCCCATACCTAGTAACAGCTATTGATTGAGTACCTTATTGTAGGCAGTAATCATAATTTGCATAGTCAGTATAACATGGAGATTAAGCACTTGGCTTTGGTGTCAGACAGCCTGAGTGAGAATCCTGGCTCTGCTCTTTGTTTGCTGTATGACCTGGGGTAAGTCTCTTTACCTCTGCCATTGTTTCCTCATCTATGAAGTGAAATAACATAGCACATATGAACTAACCTAGGGCTGTTATGAGAATTCAGTGAGTCAGTGCACATGAGGTGCTTAGAACTGAGCGGAGGGTATGGAAAATAGTCAGTAGATGTTTAGTGTTATTCTTAATCTTTACAGAAGCCTCCACAACTTAAGCAACATCATCTCCATTTTATACACGTGGAAGCGAATATTCAAGAAAATCAAATCCACAATCACACAGCTGCTAAATTACTTGGCTGGCAAGAAGGGGAATCGGGATTCGAACTCCAAGACTGAAGTGTTTCTCACTACACCCCAGGCTGGGTGGAAGACAGGTTAAACCCAGGAGGAGGAGTTTTCTTTCAGAGATAAAGATTGGAGCTTGTCCACTTGGCTTGCTGTGTGCACGCATAGTAATGGAAAGACCCACCAAACAGGCCGTGACAAAACGGCTTTTGCCACTGACTAGCTGTGAGAACTTGGGCAAGTCTCTCAAACATCCTGAGGCTGTTTACTCATCTGCAAAATGGACACAAAAACACCTGCTCTGTGTTCTTCACGGGTGGTGGTCAGAGTGATGTGAGAAAAAGTATGCAGCAGAGTACTGTAAAACTGTCAAGTGCTTGACGGCTGTCGGGTTGGATTTGTGCCATGGGGTAGGCACACCTAAGACCTGCCTTTCCTTGGTCCCGTCCAGCAGCTCCGCCAAAGTGAGTTTTTCGGGCCGCCCCCCGCCCCCCGCGGTCTTTGGGCCTCAGCTGCAGCAGACGGTCCTGGAGGCCCTGTGATCCCCCACCCCCCAGTGAGCAGAGGTTGGCCCTTCTCTGCCTGGTTCCAGGGTGGGCAATCTGCATCCAATGTGGATGCAGCAGCTGCTGCTTATCTGTAGTTAGTCAGCAACCCAGACAGATGAGGTGTCCGTGGCGACCTTCCTGCCTCAGTGAGTGTGGGAACTCGGGGCTTCCCAGGGCCGAGGGGTGGGAATGTAAACGAAATGGTCCCTGCTGAAGGCTGGCCTCGCGTCCTCCCCCTGCTGCCCTAAAGAGGCATGAGAGATGTGGAGGCTCCTGCACCAGAGTGCAGAGGGGAAAAAGCCAGGGCTTTAGGGTGCCAGGGTTGCTCTGCCTCCTGGCTCGATCCTGACTCCCCCAGAGATGGACACTTCCTGTCAAAAGTCCCACTACCGCCACTGTTTGCTGTCAACAAGGCAGAGTCAGAAATACCTCACCCTGGTGGAAACTCTCCTTCCCTCCCTCTTCCCCTCTGTATTCTGTAGTCAGTCATCTGTAGAGAGCAGGAGTCCTGATCTCTTTCTAGCAAAAGGCAGCCAACAAGAGGCTGAGAAGCATCTTGTTCTCAGCCCCCTTTCATTCATCTGCCGAAGATTGGGGCTCGGATGGGCCCTTCCCCGTGTTTGTTACTCTTTACTTTGATTTGCTGCTCCATGCCTTTCTTGTATGTTGGAGTCTTTCCTTCAGTTCCTTCCAGTTGCCCAGTCTACATTTCCTCACTCCTCCAACAGAGGAGTGTATCTGTGGCTCAGAGTGTATCTGTGGCAAAATGGTAAAACATTTGAAGTTCTGGTTGGTGTCTTCTCACTTTTTTCTTAATCTTCTTCCCCTCCATCTTTATATTGGCCAGCACCTGCTCTGCATTTAACCAACGTGCCAGACACCATAAAGGGGCTGCAGATACATGAGCCAGCAAGCAGGATAAAGTTGATGATTTCTCACTGCTTACATTCCAGCTGGGGAGAGATACTGGACAAGTATTCTCACAAGAAGGCATTCGGGGTGCTGTGGGTCCCTGTATCAGTAGGTGAAAACCTAGACCAGGCTCGGGAGAGCCTCCATGAAGAGCTGTTTGTGTTGAGCCTGGAAGCCTGGAGCATTATTCAGGTGAAAGATCGGGGAGAGGAGGGAAGGCAGGCGGGAAAGAGGACAGTATATGTGAAGGTGCTGAGGGAAGACAGCATTTGCAGAACCAAAAATGAATAGCACAGCTGCTTGTGGTGCATGGCCTGGGCCTTGTCTCTCCCCCACCACCCCTTGAGCAGTGCTTTATCTCTAAACACTTCTGGCTACTCACCCACCATAAAACTGTCAGGAATGCTCTTCCTCTGAGGCTCTGCTTTTTTCCTTCCATGATTGCAGTGTCAACTGATAATTTCCTAAAATGGGCTTGGAGTCTGGAGACGTAGATTCTTAACTGAATTCACCACTTAACTGTACAACCTGAACAAGTAACTTAGCCTCTCTGAGCTGTGGGTCCTCATCAGTAATATGGGCCAGTCACGTACTAATAGTAACATCTAATACTGTTTGCTCTGTGCCAGCCCCCAATGCTAAGTAGTCTATTGCATTTAATCCTCACAAATTTAATCCTCATGAAGTAGGTAATATTTTTATCCCTTTCTACCATCTCAAAGGGAAGTCTGAGTGTGACACTAATCATGGACATGCTTTGTAAACATTAAGGGTGAATGCAAAAATGACATACTATTACCACGGTGTTCACAAGTGCATGTGCAATGAATAAATTCATTTGTGAAATGCCATAGCAGTTCTGGGCTATACATAATTAAATGAGGATCAAAATCTTTTGTGTCTGCCTCCTAAGCAAACCAAACAAAAAGCAGTAGCAAGAATGAAGTGTTGTCATCACCAAAGAGCTAATTGCATGTAGTGCCAAACCACTGAAGAGAGAATTCCACAGATGTGATCCCGAACTTCTGAAGTTTACAGTCTGATGGCGACCACTGCCCGGAACACATATGTAGACAACAGAGTGAAAGCTCAGAATCAGCTCATGAAGAGACACTGAGTTGTCAAACCTGTTGCCCACCAAGGGTAAGGGCCTTTCAAGGACGCTGAATGAGCTGGGAGAGAGTCATAAGCTTATAGCAGAATTCAAGGTTGGCGCTGAAGCCAGAAGGGTCTAAGTTTCTTGGTATTCTCCTTAGTACGTATCCCTCCACTTTCTATCACTTTATCATAGCATTTTTCACTCCAAAGCCCGATTCTGGGAAATTATTTGTACATGATATATGCACTGTCATAATAATGACAAACTCTTAAATTATCAGGATCTGAAACCATGGATGTGCGTACAAAGTAATATGAATGTATGTGTGTGCGCGTGCGTGTGTTGATGATCGTGGGCATTTGTGTGCTTGCTTGTGAGTGTGTGAGCGTGACTTCCTACACTTACACTCCACTTGGCAAGAAGTGGCGTTGGCTGGCCCTGAAAGCAGCCAGTGTGGGAGGAGAACTGACACCAAAAACAAATGAGGTGAAAGAGGATAACGGTGGTTTGATACTCTCAGATCCACATGAAAAGCAATGAATAAGAAAGTCAATGAGCTGAAAATGACTTGAGTACAGGCACCTCCTTGGGATTATAACCCCTCTGAATGATTGTAATAAACATTTGCTTGAACTCCTTTAAAGTGCTTTGAAACGTTACTATCCATTTCTCCCATCAAAATATAGGTAGTCTATCTTGGAGGTTAAGAGTACGTTCTGTGCTCAAGTCCAATGTCTGTTAGATTCTGCCACTTACTAGCTGAATGATATTGGGCAAGTCACAATTCTCTAAGCCTCTATTTCTTCACCTCTCATATGGGAAGAGTCCTATCTTCCTTGGGGAGTTCTTGTGACGATAAAGGAAAATAAAATGCGGTGACTGTTTTTGATGACATTTTATAGGTTACAAAACAGATGCGCAGAGAGGTTAACTTCCTCTTCTGGGGCCCCCCAGCTAGTTAGTGGCAGGGCTGGGGAAGCAGTCAGGCATCCCGTCTCTGGCCCAGGGCTCTTTCTACTCAACCACGTGGAGCACCAACCCCACACTGAAATAATTTTCAGGTCACAAGTGATTTTTTATGCATAACCTTTTCAGTTTGCACTTCTCTGCCAAATCCACACACTAGCAAGCTTGGAGCCCTGAAGAGAAGGGTTATGTAGGACCTTCTGGAAAATTAGTCTAGGTCTGAGGTGGCTGGAGGAGACGTAAAGAACTATATGTGAGAGAAGAAAAAAGACACCCTCTCACACTCCCTTCCATCGTGGACATGTAGATTATTTACTCCGTGAATTGATGTAATGCAATCTTTAATCCCATGTTGGCTACGCTCTACCACTTCCCTCCACCATCAGGGGGTGTGTGCTCAAGCAATGTAAACTCAGGAAAGTAATGCAAAACCGAGGAAGTAAATCTGCTTTTTACACCTTTCACCCCACTTCAGCCTCCTCCTCTCTTTTTATTTCATCCCTCTCAAGCTTTAGAAAACCCGGGGTAAATGCGTTTTCGATTATCTTTGCTCAACTCCCATTATGGAAATGATAGAAAGACAGCTGGACTCGGAGTCAGGAAGCCAGGGGCTTTAGTCCAGGGATGACATTGGTTAATCAGGCAAGTTAGATCAACTTTTCAGGCTTTGGTTCCTCATCTGTAAAATAAAAGGAAGAAACGAGCATTTACAGGTGCCCACTCTTTGCCAAGTGCCTTCAATTATGTCACTTTATTTAGTCCTTTAAAAAAACACTGCTTGATAAAAATTTTGGTCTGCATTATGCAGATGAGAAAATAAAGGCGCAGAGAAGCTAAGTAAATTGCCCCAGGCCCAGATGGCAAAGGGAATCTGAGCTGAAAATTGAACCTAGGACCATCTGATTCCAAATTTTATGCATGTGCCAGTAATCCAATACAATCTATGATGTTCCTTCCTATTCTAATATCACGCTGCTCTGTGAGCACAGTTAATCAATAGTTGTCTGAGTTTGTCACAGTGAGTCATTCCTGCATGTCTTGAGGTCTTATTCTGAGTGGGCAGAGGACCTGAGGAGATTTACTACCGCCCTTATTTGATCAGCTGTATACCTTAATATTATAAGAAGTAGTTTTATCACCATCAATGGAAGTTTGATACTTACCTTCATCTTAAATGCTTCTCCCAATAAGGAAAACATTTCCTTAGAAGTCCTTCCCTTCCTTGGAAGCTTAATATTTATATAATTGACATTACCCTCAATTATTGAAGAGTGTTCATTAAGAAACCAAAGATATTTATCTATTTAAAAGCTTCTAACCCATATAGAATCAGGGGGTAGTATGAAGGGTACTGGATTCCTGGGACGGGGGAAGATGAGAATGTTGGTGAGGAACACAGGATGTGGAGGTCCCAGCTACTCACCATTGTATGGAGATCTGTCCTGCTCCCTCCTCTTCTCAGGTGCCTCTGAAGTTGGACTCAAAGAAGCACGTAACACGTCTAAACTGTAACTTCACTGCATGATGGCTGGGAGAGTGAAGTACTATAGTGGAGTGTACCTCACTCTACAGGAGGAGAGACAGGTATACTAAGTGTTACCTATTCCTTTTGTAGTCAGCCAGGTATACCATCAAGCCTAGTACTTTCACACTGTAGTTATGCTTTCTAAAGGTAAGGATGAAGTTTATTTGTTGTTGCACCCTAAGGCTAGCCCAGTGCCTACCACACAGTCAATAAATACATGTTAAAAAATGAACTGGACGAGGCAGGCCCATAGGGAAGATAATTAGGGTAACCTAGGTCATCACTGGATTAAATGTTAGTTAGCAATTTAAATCTACCTAAATCATGTGTTAGTAGCTCCTTGAGAGCAGTGACCATATATTACTCATCTTTGTGTTCCCCAGAATTTAGCCTTGTATAATAGGGGTTCAAATGTTTCTATGGAATTAAATCATCTTTAGGGACCCCTATGACAGTGTAGTAAAAGCACCCTAGAAGACGAGATGGTGGAGGGATGAAAAAAGGTTAAGTGATTTGAAGGCAGTAATGATAAGGACAATAACAATGATCACATAATCAAACTTGGTGCTGGTGGAAGACCAAGTGCTCCTGGAAAGGAATGATACTAGTGCTGGTGAAACTGCAGCAAACGTCCAGGGAAGGGTTGTGGTGTCTGAGTCCTTTCTCTGCTGCTCCAGGGGTGCCAAAGTAGGGTCCATCCACATTGGTACTTTAGGGAAAGGGATTCCTCAACATTCCACTCCATTTTCCCCCCATAATATTGTAACTCTCACCGATCAGGTTGTTTTTTCTTTTTTCCTGGTCTCATATACAGCCACTTCCTGGATACATGATCCAGGATGAATTCCATTGTCTGCCATCCTGGACCCACTACCACATCCCTCTTTCTCTCTAATGACAACTTTTCACCAAAGGGTGGGGTGGGGGATTTCATTATACACATGACTCCTCTCCTTGCCCTATCCCTCTAAAGATAGCCATGCTTAGTGATTCCGAGGTGATTCCCTATTTTACGCTGTGACTGACAACTTCTACTAAAGAGGAGAAAAACCATATTTTTTAATCTTTACTGGGACAGCTCTGGTTAAGAGCGCATCTTGTTATGTAAGAAACCCAAGATGGGAGAACAGAGGATGTAATGATGCTTCATAGACTTTTGGTTGTGGGGTCAACATAGGAATTGACTCAAATCCCATTTACCATTGCAACAAAAAGAATAAAATACCTAGGAATAAACCTACCTAAGGAGGCAAGAGACGTGTACTCAGAAAACTATAAGATACTGATAAAAGAAATCAAAGACAACAAAAACAGATGGAGAGATATACCATGTTCTTGGATTGGAAGAATCAACATTGTGAAAATGACTATACTACCCAAAACAATCTACGGATTCAATGCAATCCCTATCAAATTACCAATGGCATTTTTCACAGAACTAGAACAAAAAAATTCACAATTTGTATGGAAACACAAGAGACCCCGAATAGCCAAAGCAATCTTGAGAAAGAAAAACAGCTAGAGGAATAAGGCTCCCTGACTTCAGACTATACTACAAAGCTACAGTAATCAGGACAGTACGGTACTGGCACAAAAACAGAAATATAGATCAATGGAACAGGATAGAACGCCCAGAGATAAACCCACACATCTATGGTCACCTAATCTATGACAAAGGAGGCAAGTATATACAATGGAGAAAAGACAGTCTCTTCAATAAGTGGTGCTGAGAAAACTGGACAACTACATGTAAAAGAATGAAATTAGAACACTCCCTAACACCATACACAAAAATAAATTCAAAATGGATTAAAGACATGAATGTAAGACCAGACACTATAAAACTCTTAGAGGAAAATATAGGAAGAACACTCTTTGACATAAATCACAGCAAGGTCTTTTTTGACCCACCACCTAGAGTAATGAAAATAAAAACAAAAATAAACAAATGGGACCTAATGAAACTTAGGTTTTTGCATAGCAGAGGAAACCATAAACAAGATGAAAAGATAACCCTCAGAATGGGAGGAAATATTCGCAAACAAAGCAACTGACAAGGGATGAATCTCCAAAATATACAAACAGCTCATACAGCTCAGTATGAAAAAAACAAACAACCCAATCAAAAAATGGGCAGAAGACCTAAATAGACATTTCTCCAAAGAAGACATATATAGATGACCAAGAGGCACATGAAAAGATGCTCAACACTGCTAATTGTTAGAGAAATGCAAATCAAAACTGCAACGAGGTATCACGTCACACCACTCAGAATGGCCATCATCAAAAACCCCACAAACGATAAATGCTGGAGAGGATGTGGAGAAAAGGGAACCTTCCTGCACTGTTGGTGGGAATATAAATTGATACAGCTGCTATGGAGAATGGTATGGAGGTTCCTTAAAAAACTAAAAGTAGAACTACCATACGACCCAGCAATCACACTGCTGGGCATATACCCTGAGAAAACCATAATTCAAAAAGACACATGCACCCCAATATTCATTACAGCACTATTTACAATAGCCAGCACATGGAAGCAACTTAAATGTCCATCTACAGATGAATGGATGAATAAGATGTGATACATATATACAATGGAATATTACTCAGTCATAAAAAGGAATGAAATTGGGTCATTTGTAGAGACGTAGATGGACCTAGAGATTGTCATACAGAGTGAAGTAAGTCAGAAAGAGAAAAACAAATATTGTATATTAACACATATATATGGAATCTAGAAAAATCGTACTGGTGAACCTATTTGCAAAGCAGAAATAGAGGCACAGACATAGAGAACAAATGTACGGACACCAAGGGGGGAAAGGGAGGGTGGGATGAACTGCGAGATTGGGACTGACATGTATACACTCTTATGTATAAAATAGATAACTAATGAGAGCCTGCGGTATAGCACAAGGAACTCTGTGGTGACCTAAATGGGAAGGAAACCCCCAAAGGAGGGGATATATGTATACGTATAGCTGATTCACTTTGCTGTACAGCAGAAACTAACACAACATTGTAAAGCAACTATACCCCAATAATAAAAAAAAAAGAATATGTTGTGAACTTTTTCTCTGTTCAATAAATAGGAAAATTTTGTTGTTAAAAAAAAGCTGTCAGGGCTTCCCTGGTGGCGCAGTGGTTGAGAGTCCGCCTGCCGATGCAGGGGACACGGGCTCGTGGCCCGGTCCGGGAAGATCCCACATGCCGCGGAGGGCTGGGCCCGTGAGCCATGGCCGCTGAGCCTGTGCGTCCGGAGCCTGTGCTCCGCAACGGGAGAGGCCACAGCAGTGAGAGGCCCGGGTACCGCAAAAAAAAAAAAAAAAAAAAAAGCTGGCATAAATAGGAATAAATTAATGCCTTTGGTGGAGGGTGAGTAAGACTGCTTTAAAGTCTGGAGGGAGCAGTGCCCTACATAGCTTAATAAGACAGGAAATATTATTAAATGGAGCAAGAATGTTGGAAACATTTGGATGAGAAAACTGAGATGAACAAAGAAATGCAGAGAGTTTTAAAGTCCACATTGAAGGTTTTGGAAGATAATAATAACTAACATCCACCTAGCACTCCTCTAAGCTCTTTAGATATACTACTTTATTTAATCTTCACAACAAGTCCAGGAGGTAGATATTAGTTTTATCCCCATTTTACAGAAGGGTAAACCAAGGTACCAAGCTATGGAGTAACTTACCCAAGGCTACATACAACTAAGTGATAAAGAAAGCTGGAATTTGAAGCTTAAGCTGTATCTGGATCTAACATTTATTCAGCACTATGTACTAGGTAGTATGCTTTAGTCTACATCGGGGCGACCCCAGGAGACCTAAAAAGCTATGAGTGAGAGGGGGAAAAAAATTCCTGTCACACTTCCTACAATTGTCAACATGTAGATTATTTACTTTGTGAACTGATATGACACAGTCTTTAATCCCACGTTTTTTATACACATCCTTCCCGTACACGCTGTAAGTGTGTATACGTTGTGGTATTTATATATTCAAATACAATTTACCACCAGTCTTCAAGATCACAAGATCATGCCTCATTATTACCTCTAGTTTTTAGTATGGTTTCCATTAGCTGTTCCTGGGGGGAAACGAGCCAGTCCTTCCATTTTAGATGGTGAAAGTGGTTTGGAGGAGGTCAATGGCTGGAGCAGGTCACCAATCAAGTTAGCAGCATTTGGCTTAAATCAGGATCAATAACCTCTGTCTCTCCAGCCTGATCCTCAGAGGGTCTGCCTGTCCTGGGGCCTGGGCCACATTCCAAATTGGGTAATCTGGTGCACGTTGCCTGTCTGAAATTCCCCTTGTGGTTTTGCTCACATCTGGTGTTTTTCACTTCTCTTTCTAAACACGTGCTTTGATCCTATTGCTGCTACAGCAGAAAGATGTCCATAGTTCCAAGGAGCATAGTTAATTTAGTGAGAGGTGAAAGATGCTCCTCTCAACAGGAGTTCTAAAAATAAACAGTATCAGGGCCTCACCATGTCATGCTTGAAGCACTTCCCGGAAACCTCCACACTTGGCAACTTCTTCACAGTGTCTCTATAGCCCCCAAACCTCTAATGTGCCTGGACTCCTAGCTCTCCAGCTCTTCTCAAATGCCAGGCAGGTCTGAAGTCTTGTGTTGTTCTTCCTTTTGTTCATTCTCAAAGTAGACAGGCTGACGTGTGGTTAACTGTCTTCCATAAGAATTCTGTGGTCATATTTCTCCATTGGTTCACATACACCGAGCTGAGAGCTATGTATATTTACTTCCAGAAAACCTTATCTATAATTAGCTTTCCTGTTTTATTTATTTTATCAGACTTCCTTATTCAATCTGCCCTTTACCTAATCTTAATAAGTCTGTTTCTTAATTATAAAAGCATTTTTCTGTTACATTAAAAATTTTAGATCAATAAAGAATAAGAAAAAAGTCCACAATCCTAGTACTCTAACATAACCATTATTAATTATTTAGTTTGTTTTCTTCTAGGCCTATTGTCCTTGTATGTGTGTGTGTATTTTTTATTTGTTTATTTGTTTTTACATTGCCAGAATCATAATTTACATGCAATTTTTGTGTTGTCTTCTTTTCACTATTAAATAGTATAACTGTTTCCCACGTTGCTACAGAATCTTGCAGGTATAAAATGAAAGGGGACGTGAAGGTTTTGGCAAGAGGAGTGGGCAAAAGCCATCAGTGACCTCCCATAAGGGCATGAATTGTGAATATCATTTGTGGGGACCCAATTTTTCCCTAAGTTGCTGGGATTTCGAGTGGGGATAGAAAAGACACAGCTGAGTAGGAAGAAGCAAAAAAGCCCCCAATTTTTGGAGACCAAGGATTAGTTTGAAGTCATACATGGCCAAATTCAAGATTCAGGACAATTCACCCTTCCTGCTCAGATAAGTCAGAGGCAAAGCTAAATGTTTTAGTAGCATCTACCTAAACAGTCTCCAGAAAAGAACATCTTATCACAGGTCTGGATAGAAAGGGGATGTTTGGGGGACAACCCTCCTCAGGAAAGAACATCTTCCCATGGGCTGTGGAAAGTTATAAGTAAATTGTGTTGCCCACACCATTCCCGGAGTGTTTTCAGAGAAGAAATGAGGAGGCAGGGCATTCTTCCTGTTGGAGGGAATTGCTCAACTTCCTGACTCTGTTTTCTACTTTATCTTGGTCCCTCTTTCCTTTTCAGTCGCCCCATCTGACCCCCACCCCAAACCGAGAAACATTACCCCAAATGGACTGTTATCCCCATTTAATCAATCTTCCTCCAATCAACCTTCCAACCTCTCTTTTCTTTGCCGACCCTCCCAAGCCCGAGGCATCCAGCCAGCTCCTTTGTGCCATCCCACTCCCCATATCCACCTTGACCACATGAGGAGACCAATGCTCAGCAGCCTTGGCAAAGCCTCCTTTTGTGAACTGAGCAGTCCCCTAAGGATGAACAGAAGAACCACAGGCTGTTATGCCCGGCTTTACTTCTTTGGAGCTGCTCTCCCTAGTCTAGAGACACCAACTGACATACTGTGTGTCAGACACTTTAATCCTCACAGCAATCCTGGAAGACTGGTATGGCTGTTCTCAAATTACAGATGAAGCTAGAGGATTCTTCTACGTGATCATAAGTAATATTGCAGAGATGTAAGAGAATTGAGAAAATACCTAAAGGTGCAGGGAAAAATACAAAGCAAAATTACTCATCATCCACCTCCCCAAAAGAACCACTGTACGCTTTTGTATATATTTTCTTTGATTTGTGTGTATGTGTGTGTGTGTGAGAGAGAGAGAGAGAGAGAGAGAGATAAGAGAGGAGAAGGAGAATCCCTAACATACACAAGTTTGTTTTGTTTAACAAAATTGGGATTATACTATTTCTATGAGTTTGCTAAGGCTGCCACAACAATGTACCACAAACTGAGCAGCTTAAACAACAGAAATGTATTGTCTCACAGTTCTGGAGGCTAGAAATCTAAGATCAAGGTGTTGGCAGAGTTGGTTCCTTTTGGGATCATGAGGGAGAATCTGTTCCAGGCCTTTCCCCTAGCTTCGGGTGGCTTTCTGGAATCTTTGTCGTTCCTTGGCTTCTGCTGCCAATCTCTGCCTTTATCTCTATATGGTGTTCTCCCCGGGTGCGTGTCTGTCTCTCCACATTGTGTTCTTTTTATAAGAACAACAGTCATATTGGAGTAGCGACCCACCCTACTCCAATATGACCTCATTTTAACTTGAATAATTACAGTAACGATGACCCTATTTTCCAATGAGGTACTGGGGCTTAGGACTTCAACATATGAATTGAGGGGAGATAAAACTCAACTCATAGCAACTATTTATACAATATTTGATCTTACTTTGTTATTTTCACTTACCATTCTATTGAGAACATTTTCCAGGACGGGTACATTTTTGTCAGCGAAAGGGACTAAAATATGCAGAGGGCGTGTGTGGGCAGGGAGAGAAGACCTGAGTGGGGCACCGCAATGGGGAGGAACCCAAAGCCATGGGGAGAAGGCAGGAAGTGAGAAGAGAATATAGAAAGTGCAGGAGAGCGGTCAGAACACTGATCAGCATCACGGTTTGCCTGCCTCACAGGTTTTCTGAGGGCTTCTCAGAAACATGTGTTAGAAAAAGAAAGCTGCCTGGACCACCCGGTCTCCTCCACGACCAGTTCCCCACCAGGCACCAGTATCCAGCTTGGAACAGATTCGGGGAGGAGGACACAAGAGGAAGCATGAAAACCATCAAGAAGGCATAAGCGTGAGGGCATTTTTGGAAGGTGGATGTAGAAGGTTTGTCAACTAGGAAGCCCTATAACATGATCATTAAGAAGTCCTACATAGAGTCAGAGAAACGTATTTTCAAATTCTAGCTCTGACACTCGTTCTCCTGTAAGATCCTGGGTACCGTTACTCAGTCTTTCTAAGCTTCAGTTTCCTTGCCTGATAATAGGGGTTGAATATGGGTTGATGTGAGAATAAAAATGAGGTGACTTATGTAAAGAATTAACTGTAGTGCCTGGCATGAAGAAATCACTTCATTCATTCATTCAACAAAAATTAGTATTTACTGTTCAAGGGATGGTACTGAATGCTAAGTATACGGTGGTAAACAAAACTGACACGGTTCCTGTCCTCATGGAATTGACACTCTGGAGAGAAAGGTAGATATTTAAGCAAATTAATGTATAATGAAACGAAAACCTGTGATTACAAACTGTACAAATATTTTGAAGAAAAAAAAATGATTTCTAAGACCAAGAAGTGGGAAAGCAGATTTAGTTTTGTGGGGGTGGGGTGGGGAGGCCATTCAGGAGGAGCAGCCTGAGGAAGTGATAGGAAGCCGAGACCTAAAAGTCAAGCTGGATATAGCTAGATAGAGGGGTGGGGAAGAGCGGTCCAGGTAGCGGGAAGAGGCCTTAAGGCAATAAGAGCTGGTGCATTAGAGGAGCTGAAGGAAAAGTCAGTGTGACCAGAGTGTAGTGAGCAAGGGAGACAGGGTACACATGAGGTGGGAGACAGAGGCCAGATCCGGCGGGGAGTCAGTGGATCTCTGGGGATGCCTATTCTTCAGAGGCGGGTGGAGGAGAGGGCGGCCAAAGAGAGACTAAGAGAGGTGGGAAAACCAGGAAGTGTGAGAGGTGCAGAATATCGGAGAAGGAAGGGAATCGAGAGAGACAGAGACAGAGAGCTAGCAGGAAGAGGTTTTAAAACTCAAAGGCTTAGGGCTTCCCTGGTGGCACAGTGGTTGAGAGTCCGCCTGCCGATGCAGAGGACACGGGTTCGTGCTTTGGTCCAGGAAGATACCACATGCCGCGGAGCGGCTGGGCCCGTGAGCCATGGCCGCTGAGCCTGCGCGTCTGGAGCCTGTGCTCCGCAACGGGAGAGGCCACAACAGTGAGAGGCCCGCGTACCGCAAAAAAAAAAAAAAAAAAATCAAAAGCTTAGAGAGGTTGAAGAAGATGAGGACTAGATAGGACCAAGGGTTTAGCAGGTAGGAAGTCCTGAGACCTCTGAGGTAGCAGGTTCAGTGCGATGGTCGGAGTGAAAGCCAGATTGCGCAAGGTGAAGAGGCAGCATGTGGTGAGGAAGTAAAGGAAGAAAAGGAAGTTAGCGTGTGTTCTTTTTAGAAGTACTATGATGAAGGAAAAGAGAAAGTCGGGGTGATAGCTAAAGTGAGAATTTCTTCTTTGATCATTTTTTATTTTAGATGGGTAATTTTTGAGCATTTTTCTAGGCTGAGGAGAAGGATCCAATGGTGAGAGATTGAAGACAGGATGAGAAAAGAGGACTGAGTCAGCTTTCAGGAGGCCTCATCCCCATGGATATTTAGCCTGCAATAGAAGGTGGCAGACTCTGGTGTCTTGATGGGGCCATGGACCTAAACAATGTGATTTCAGTCATAGAGATGGCTAAGCAAAACTCTGTAGAAAGCATTTCCATGTTTTCTTTAAATGAAAATTATAAATCAAAATAGTCATATTTTTAAAGTTTGGATTTTAAGGCAATAGGCATTTGAAGTAAAATTTCAAGAAGCGTCTATCCAAACACAATTAAGAATTCACTCCACTGACACTTTAGTGCTATTAATATCCCCCTTAATGTAATGTTGTTTTTATTTTTTAATTTGGTAGAATTATTTCTTTGCAATTACCTGGATCATTTCCTTGGGTCAAAATCCTCCTAGGTCAGCCCCAGATTTCAGGTCAGTTTGGCATCAACAGCTGTTTTAAAATTTTTTAAGTCTTAATTTCCCAGTTGCTCATAATTTTTTTTCCCTGCCTCAACAGGAGATGAAAAGACAATGGCCTTGCTGGGTTGATAGACTCAAGAAACAAGTTTCACTTTACCTTCCCAGCTTCCTTCTCAGCTGGGAATGATGCATTTTCTCCATCTCACTTCCCCCCTTTTTCATATAGCAGAATAAAAAAGATAAATGACCAATTTTTATTATTTATATCAAAATTAAATATGCACATAGTTTAAAGAATTGAATAGTTCTACATTACTAAATAGCAGCCCCCCACTCCCTATCCCCCCTTCTCACTCCTCAGAGGAAATCACTTCTAATGCTTTAACTAATCCTTTTTTTTTTTGACTCACCATATCTCTAAATAGCTCCTTCATCATTTAATCTATTGACTTTCTAATGTGGGAAATGGGGATTTAGCTTTCACCCCTTCCATACCCCCCCACACATATATTTCCTGGACTTATATAGCTATATCATTATTAGGTTGATACACAGTATTTACATTATTTTGACCAAATAAATACTACTCACACCTGTGGTGTATAATAAATTATAATCATTTTCCTGAAAACATTTTGCTTTCTCTGGAGTTAATAATTGCCTAGATTTCCTATGCATGCCACTAATTTAATCCCTACTGTCCTCCAGTTGTTTAAGTCCCCTCTCAATTCCACCTCTTCCTCTTTCTTGATTCACTCCACTGTTTGGGCGGAGCACATCCTCCAGTAGTTTCCTAAGAAACAGTGCAGGAAAGATAGAACAGCTGCCCTCAGTGCCTGCCCATGTTCTCTTGGTACCTACTAAATCCAGGCATTCTAAATTACCAACACGATGTCCCTTTGCATGAGGGCTTTTTCTGGCCAGTGAAGGTTTGCTTAGGAAGTATTGGTGAATTAACCCCCATCTCCCTAGGAGCAGCCCTTAATGAGAATTGGTAGATAAATATCCCAGCTTCCTCAGCCCTGAGTGGGGGTAACATTGAGGCATGATTTCTACACTGGCTTCTCAGAGTTCCCCAAAGGAATCAAGTTACAGCTATTCACAGTAACTTGCTGGTTATATTGGTTTCCTTGTTTCACTTCCCTACTGCCCTTCAGGTGTTTGCTGGGATCATCTCCAAAATAAACTACTTTTGCTCTTTATCTTCCATTTCCCATATCTCATCTCTCTGCCTTATTTTCTACCTTCCAAAGCTTCTACTGAGCTTCTTTATTTCTGCAATCATATTTAAATTTCTAAGATCTCGCTTTTGTTCTCTAAATGTTTCTTTAAAAAATAGCCTTCCATTCTTATGTCGTGTGTGCACTATCCCCTCTTATCTCTCTGAGGATATTAATAATTTTTTGTTTTCTTATCCTCTCAGAGATGCTGCTGTTTCCAAATGATCTTTAGGGCATTTCTCTCCAGTGTGTCAGGCTCCTAGAGAATGCTTTCCTATCTCCTGGCTGGATGCCAGGATTGTACAACCTATGTAAGGGAAGAAGGCAGGGGGTCTCTAGGTAATGTTTTCAGTATTTTGTCCTTTCACACAACTGTGCCTGGTCCTCCCTCCGTCTTGCTCTCCCGTCAGAAGAAAAAAAAACCCTCTGTTCTTTGGCCACTGCAGGGAAGGGGCCGTCCACCTAACAGCAGCAAGGGAAAAAGGGGTCTAGGGACCTCGCTGCTTCTTGAACCGAATTTCAACTCAGCCTACTGTTTTAACCACAACTTTACTCACAAAAGTACCTGGTGTCTCCAATTGCTGGGTACATGGAGGATTGAAATGTAAAGCAAGTTTCTGTAGCTTTCTCTTCTGTTGGCTTAGAACTCAACTTTCTCTTGATTCAGGTATCACTCATTTATCTACGTTCCAGCTATTAAAGTCATCCTGCTGTTGTCCCTTTCACATTCTCTTTGTCTTTGTAGGTTTATCCTTTTAGCTAAGTTTTTATTGCCTTACATACGCATAAAGAAACTCTGGAAACACACATGAGAAACTAGTAACAGCGCTTACGTATGAACAGGAAGGAGGTGGGTCCTGGGCCAATGGGAGACATGGATGAGGGAAACATTTTGGTCTGTGCCTGTTTACATTTTTTGGCTTTAGAACCACATGAATGTGTTACTTCATCAAACATTAACTTTTGGTTGAGTTCTAGGAGGGATCAGAACACAGTGCATGAGTTTAATCTGCTGTCTTCAACCAGAAATCTCAAGTGTTGTTTTTCTAAATAAGCAGCTTTGATGTTGAGACCATAAGAAGCTTCCCACCCAAAAGGCCTTCTAAGCAAAAATATGGGCAAATTTGACTCCATAAAAATTAAAGATTTCTGCGAGGCAAAAAAAAAAAAAAAAAAAAAATGTGGGTAAAGTGAGCAAGGTCAGAAGACCAAAAAAAATTGGGAAAAAATATTTGTAACAAATATGAAAAAGGGCTAGTTCCCTTAAAATATGGAGTTCTTACAAGATAATTTAAAACAGATCAAAATCCAATTTAAAAAAACAGGCAGGGCTTCCCTGGTGGCGCAGTGGTTGAGAATCCGCCTGCCAATGCAGGGGACACGGGTTTGAGCCCTGGTCTGGGAGGATCCCACATGCCGCGGAGCAACTAGGCCCGTGAGCCACAACTACTGAGCCTGCGCATCTGGAGCCTGTGCTCCGCAACAAGAGAGGCTGCAATAGTGAGAGACCCGCGCACCGCGATGAAGAGTGGCCCCCGCTCGCCTCAACTAGAGAAAGCCCTCGCACAAAAACAAAGACCCAACACAGCCAAAAATAAATAAAGAAAGAAAGAAATAAATTTTTTAAAAAAAGGCAAAGGGCATGAATAGAATACATAGGTAAATAAATAGTACATATAAGAAAATGCTTTTTCTTTTTATATATAAGAAAAATACTCAACCTCACTTATGGTTTAAAGAATAAACATTAAGACAATGAGAAATCATTTTTCCCCTATCAGAACGGCAACACTGTAAAAATCTAATAACACACATTCTTTGGGTGAGAATATGGGGAGACATGGAGTTTAAAGCATTTTAGCAGGATTAAAAATTGATGCAATCTCCTTGTAGTATAGTTTGGTGCTATCTGTCAAGATTAAAAAGTTATACCCTTTGACCCAGCAACTTCACTGTCAGAAATTTATCCTATGAATGTGCTTGCACTGAGCATTAAGACATATTTAAGACATATTTTCAGCTTCTATAAAGGGGGGTTGTCTCTGTAACCCATCAGGGCCCATAAAGTGGGGTGTGTCCCAAATACAGAAAGTTTAGATAATGGGTTGTAGCAAAGAAAAGAGGGGTAGGGGAGGAAGAGAGTTTTCCATCAGTTTTCACTTTGGTTTAGAGGAAAGTAAGAACTTCTCTCCTGGCTCCCATCTGTCGTGCTCACTTTCCTAGCTGGGTCTTTGCATGCACCGTATTCAGAACCATAGGTCTTCAGAGTAGAAAGGTCCCTATAGGTCATTTGGTTTAACAGCCTTGTTTTATCATCGAGAAATCCAAACTCAAGTTAAGTTTGGGCAAATTCAAGTTGCCCAAGATGACTAAATGAGAGTTTTGATGATGTGATTAGGGCCTCCCAGCCTGGGCCTCTACCCCCTGTAGAATCTGTGCATACTCAGTACTTTAGCAAGGGCTCTAATGAAGTATAAAGATGCAGATTTGTTTCTAGCAGAGCCTCTTCTTGAATAGCACGTGCCACTTATTACAACTATTGTTGAAACATTTGTATAGAACTTCTAAGCTTTATTTTAAAAACAATTTTATCTTTAATTATTAAAATAGTTTATTAAAAACAAGCTAACAATATAGAAGGATTTAAAGTACACGATAAAATTTCTACCCTCATCTCCACTCTCCTACACCCTAGAAATAATCGATGTTAAAAGTATGGTGGATATCTCTCAGGTTTTTTTGCTGGGTATAAACACATATATTTATATTTATTTATAGATATATGCAACATACAAAGTCTTTCATAACTTGCTGTCTCACTCTACGTATATAATGGACATTGCTGAGACTGCATGAAAGCGGCTGCATGTCAGTAGTTACTGGTGGTTTGGTAAAGCCCCTCATAGAAACACAGTGTCTGAGGGGGGAATGTCATGCACCATGGAAGGCTGGGGGTAAGGTGATGTTTTTGGTCCAGTGGGCCTCACGCTGCCCCTCAAAGTGTGGTTGTCTCATGTAGAAAACCACCAGCTTCATCTATATTCACGGCTGCTTCAGAGCGTGAAGGGACCCCCATAATCCTGTAGTCCAACCTCGTTTGCAGGTAAAGAGCTACTTTCCCGAGAGGAGAGGAGGGAGAAGTGGTTAGGGGCCTCACCCAAGAGCACCCAGCCAGGGAGAGTGACAGAATTGAAACTTCTCCACGATCCTTGCTCCTTGTATTGTGCTGTGTTGTTTTCTGAAGCTTTAGGAGGAAGAGGGAAGGCAGTGCTCAGTTTGAAAACATTCAATGCTCAGACCACACTTGATTTCTCAGACAGCAGAGCTGGTGCTCCACATCTGACTTTGTGCCCATGGTTCTTCCATGATGTTTTACTCTTGCCTGTTGTGTGCATTAAACTACCATTAAGTATCTTCTTTGGGACTTTCAGCCTTGCACTTTTAATTAATTAATTAATTTATAATTGAAGCGTAGTCGATTTACAATGTTGTGTTGGTTTCCGTTGTACAGCCAAGTGATTCAGTTCTACATATACGTTTATAACTGAATATGTATATATTTTCTTTTTCATATTCTTTTCCATTATAATTTGTTACAAGGTATTGAATATAGTTCCCTGTGCTATACAATAGAATCTTGTTGTTTATCTATTTTATATATAGTAGCTTGGATCTGCTAATCCCAAACTCCTAATTTATTCCCCTCCCCCTTTCCCCTTTTGTAACCATAAGTTTGTTTTCTATGTCCAAAAGTCTCTTTCTGTTTTGTAAATAATTTGATTTGTATCATTTTTTAGATTCCACATGTGATATCATATGATATTTGTCTTTCTGCATCTGACTTACTTCACTTAGTATGATAATCTCTAGGTCCATCTATGCTGCTGCAAATGGCATTATTTCATTCTTTTTTGTGGCTGAGTAATATTCCATTGTATATATGTACCACATATTCTTTATCCATTCATCTGTAGATGGAAATTTGGGTTGCTTCCATGTCTTGACTATTGTAAATAGTGCTTCAGTGAACATTGGGGTGCATGTATCTTTTTGAATTAGAGTTTTCCTCTTTTCTGGGTATAGGCCCAGGAGTGGGATTGCAGGATCATATGGTAAGTCTATTTTTAGGTTTTTTTTTTTTTTTTTTGGCCATGCTGCGCTTTTTGTGGGATCTTAGTTCCCCGACCGGGGATAGAACCTGTGCCCCCTGCAATGGAAGCATGGAGCCTTAACCACTGGACCGCCGGGGAGGTCCCTATTTTTAGTTTTTATACTGTTTTCCATAGTGGCTGCACCAATTTACATTCCCACCAACAGTGTAGGAGGGTTCCCTTTTCTCCACACCCTCTCCAGCATTTATTATTTGTAGACTTTTTAATAATGGCCATTCCGACCTGTGTGAGGAGGTACCTCATTGTAGTTTTGATTTGCATTTCTCTAATAGTTAGCGATGTTAAGCATCTTTTCATGTATATTGTATGTCTGTATGCCATCTGTATGTCTCCTTTGGAGAAATGTCTATTTAGGTCTTCTGCCCAATTTTTGATTGGGGTTGTTTGTTTTTTTGTTATTGAGTTGTATGAGCTGTTTGTATACTTTGGAATTTAATCACTTGTCAGTCACATCGTTTGAAAATATTTTCTCCCATTCTGTAGGCTTTTTGTTTTGTTTATGCTTTCTTTTGCAAAAGCTTATGTTTGATTAGGTTCCACTTGTTTATTTTTGCTTTTATTTCTATTTCAGTTTTGTACTTTTCAACCTTCTCATAGCACTTGCACTCTTTACTTCTCAAACACAGCTTTATTATTTGCTCAGGTCTTGGCAGAATATTGAACAAGACATGGGCTTATATCAGATGGATGACAAAAGGAGGGGAAAAAGCAAAGAAAGACAACCAAGTTCATACAGATGCCAAATTCATTTGTTTGGGGAATGGTTAAGTGCTAGATACTGAGGATGAAGTTGGGGTACAAATCAGAAATAAGCACATCTCTTGCCCTTGAGGGGCTTACATTCTAGAACAGTTACATCCAAATTCTTTTCATCATTCCACTCCATCAAAAATATTGAGCATGCACTCCCAATAATTGCATATTTGTTATAAATTATGTATGTTATACGGTACTAATCTTTAAATATTTAAATTATGTATGTTATACGGTACTAATCTTTAAATATTGGTAAAGCTTAATTTTCTTAGTATTTTAAAGAATAAATAAAAGCAAGTGTTCACATATTTCCTTCCCACATCTCACTGTATCATCTTAGGCAACCCGCTTTGGAGCTCACTGTTCCAAGGGGAAATCAGATGGACACTCAATAATACTGTAACATGAGAGAGTGTGAAGAAGGCTCTAATAGCAGGGTAAACAAAGTATTCTCAGAGCATCAAGGAAGCACTGCCAAAGGAAAGGAAAGTTGAGAATATTCGAGGACTTCTGACCTAACCCCTGAGCCCAACTTCCCTGGGCTTGGGCTCGGGGTGAGTGCCAGGCTTCATTTCCTAGCTGGTGTCTGTGTAAAGACTGCTTGATGAAAAAGCTGCACATGGAAGCCTACCTCACCCCCGAAGCATCCATTTCCCAGTACCAGAGCATGTGAAGGCTTAATAAATAACATGTCATTCTGTGACGCTAGGGACAGACCATTCTGACCCGTGGCCCAGAGCCACCTTCAACCATCGACACTCAGCAGCGGAGTGGCAAGTGCCCTAGAGGTGCTGTAAGGAGGCTGAGCTGAATCCTGACTCTCTTACTAACCAGTTGTGAGACTACAGCCCTTTAGCCTCTCTGAGCCTTAATTTCTTCATCCGAAAAAGGGTACAATAAATGCCTCCTAGGGGATTAACAATTTCTACATTTGTTGGGTTTTTCATTGTGCATAACATGTACCATCCCATGAAATCTTCATGAAAATATGACGAAGTAGATGCTATGATTGTTCCCGTTTCACACGTGTGGAAACTAAGTTGTGGAGAGAGTAGACAATTTGTCCAAGTTCACACAGCTACGATGGGCAGAGCCTGAGTTCGGAGGCTTGTTGGACTCTAAAGCCTATGTCCTGCCCGCTCTGCTCAGCCACTGACCTCACAATGCTGCCTGGAGGGGCAGATGAGTAACATGAACTCTGAAGTACACACAAGGTACACATAGGGTAAGATTTAGTTCTCATCCTTAAGTCTAAACTCAAAATACGTTTTTCTGCATAGCCCTGAAGGTCAACAAAATAGAATTTGGTTAGAAAGAAAAGGTGGAGAAAGAGAACTTTAAAGTTAACTTCCCTACTTTTAGCCCCTTACAACAGTGTATGATAATCTGGAAAGAGCACTAGGTTAGGAACGAAGAGACCAGTTCTGCCCCAGGCTTAGTCTCCACCTTTGGGTACATCATTTAAGCTGAGTTTACTCGTCAATTAGGGGTCCTAGTAAATGAGCTCTACAGAGTCTTCTTATTTGACGATACCCATACTCCAATCTAAAAACACTCTGCAGTGTGGACTCTCCCTGCTCTCCGGGGAGAGCGCTGGAGAGAGGCCTGAGGACGGGAGGCGCTGGCCGGGTCAGCCAGGGCTTACCCAAACAAGGCCATGGGGGCAACAGAGAGGGTGAGTGGGCACTCTAGCCAGAGCTCTGGTGGGCCGGGCCAGTAATTTTAAGGAAACATTGCAGAGAAAGTTTCTGTTGTGGTTGTTCCCTCTGTTTACTTTGGGCAGTTCTGTCATTTTTTAACTGACCCTTCCCAGATGAGATCGTCAGTTTTCAGCTGAGTAAAGTCAGAGCCTTGAAACTGATGGAGTATTTGAATTCTCTGTGGCTCCGTTGTTACAGGGAGGCCAGGGCAGCTGACCCCCCTCTCTCACCCCCGTTCAGGGAAGTGAAGCCAGGGCTTCAAACTTGCTGACAGTGGCCGGCAGCCTGCAAACCCAAACATCCTCCTCTCCTCTGCCTTGGTGTAGCAATGCGAAGAAAACAAAGCCACAAGCTTTCCAGAGCAGGGGAAGGCTCCAGCCATTCCCTTCCAGCCTTTCCCTCCTGGCTTCAGCTCACAGCCATGTGGGTACAAGGTTATAGTTACAGTTGAAAACTGCTGACATCTACTTTTCAGTCACTACTTTTAAAAAAAACAAAACAAAACAAAACCACATACATACACTTTCCTTCATGGCTTAAAACTTCACATAGTTGATTCAAACCCAAAGGTGAATATTTATTTTGTTTTGCTTTTCATATTTTCTTAAGTTTGAACAATATGAATGTGACGGTTTAAGAGTCAAAGAGAAGGAAAACTCATCTGCTTAGTACTTTTCCTAAACTTTCCAGTTTCTTTTGGCTTCTGAAAACCAAAGAATAGACTCTTTTATGCGCCTAAGATTAGAAACATCTGGCCATCACATTTGAGTAAGGCTGGGCCGAAGTGGGGCAAAGCCAGGTGGAATGGCTTGCCTATTTGAATTATGAAATTCTAAGCACTGATGGCACTAAAAGTCACTAAATTCAACCTCTCCATTTTACAGTTAAGGAAACAGGCCCAGAGAGGTTAGGATTTGCTTAATGTCACACATCTGGTAAGTGTCAGAGGTGAAACCAGACTCAGGAGGTAACTGGGAGAACCTTACCCCCAACCTACCACTCTGTTCACATACCCATGCATAGGGAGGACTTGACTATTAAAAAAATAAAATGAGGGCTTCCCTGGTGGCGCAGTGGTTGAGAGTCTGCCTGCTGATGCAGGGGACATGGGTTCGTGCCCTGGTCTGGGAAGATCCCACATGACGCGGAGCGGCTGGGCCCGTGAGCCATGGCCACTGAGCCTGCGCATCCAGAGCCTGTGCTCCGCAACGGGAGAGGCCACAACAGTGAGAGGCCCGTGTACCGCAAAAAGAAATAAAATAAAATAAAATGAAATATTCTTAATCCCTCTATTTGACATACCCAACTATTTCTACTTTGTATCCACCCAGTTCTTATCCACTGGATATACAGTCTTCCTCAGGAGAAGATAGGAATTTAATGTTCATAGAGCACCTACTATGTGCCAGGTGTTCACTTATAGTTTCTCATTGAATTTTTACAACAGTACTAAGAGGGAGGCATTATCATACCTGGTTCACAGAGGGTGAAACCGAGAGGTTACATCCACTTGCCCAAGGTCACACAACTAGAAAGTGGCAGAGTCAGGATCTGAGTCCAGACCTCTCCAATTCTGCAGCTCCCAGACTGCACTACTCCCAGGTCACACTGCCACTGCCACCATGCACCATGGTGCATGCACCACGTCACTGTTTATATCTTTATATTTTACCACTTGCAAAATTACAAACTAGTTTTGATAATTACTGCTTTTATGGAAGTATTCACTCCTTCAACAAATATTTTTTAGACAGCTACTCTGTTCAAGGCAAGTCAAGACACTGACAATATGGTAGCGAGCAACATACATAAATCCCTGCTCCCATACAGCACAGATTCTATGGGAAGAATAGGACAGTAACCCAAATACATAAGTCAGATAAGTGCAATGGGGAAGAATAAAGCAAGGAAGGGAAATAGGAAATGCTGGGAGCTGGGCGTTGGGGGCAGAGAGCAATTTTAAATAGGATGGTCCAGGGAAAGAAAGTCTCACCTATGACATTTGAGCAGAGAGCTGAAGGTGGTGAGGGAACAAGCCAAATGGATATCTGGGAGAAGAGGGAAGAGTGGGTTCAAAGTCACTGAGGCAGGAGAAGGCCTGGTGTGTTCAGGAAACAGTAAGGAGGGCTGTATGTTCAGAGTGGGGTATGAAAGAGGAGAAGTAGCATCAGATGAGGTCAGAGAGTAATGGGGGCCAGAGGAGGTAGGGCCTGGGACCAGCAAAAGGCATCAGCTTTAAATGAGAGGGGAGCCAAAGTTTTTACATAGAGGATTGACATGTTTAAGTTTTTAAAGGGCTCCAATGACTATTGTGTTGAGAGTAGACAAGGGAGTGGGGTGAAAGCAGAAAAATGAGTTGGGAGGTCACTGAAATAATTCAGGTGAGAGATTATGTGACTTGAACCCAGGGAAGTAGAGAATGCAGTGCAAAGTGATGCCATTCAGGGTATATTTTGACCATGGAACTGGCATGATAATCTACCATATTTACATGCCATGATGTCATAAAACATTTATTTTAGAGATTTAGGTTGTCTCAGCTGGTGCTATTATAGATAACATCCTCATTAACATTGCCACTCACAGCTTTTTCATGTTTTATTTCCTTAGGATAAACTATCAGGAGTTGGATTCCTGAGGCAAAGAATGTGATCGTCCTGACACCTCTTGTTACATATTGTCATATTCCATAGTGGGCTCCTCCCACGGTACCGTAAAGATCTTTTATTTTAAGTGCTCCAGAATTCCTCTCCCACTCCAGCATCTCCAACCCTCTCTTCCAGTATGGTTTTCTTCTTTTTCTCCCTCCCCTCCCTCCTCTTTTGGGGAACTTATAAAGGGGAAGGGGAACAAAGATGGACAAAGGTTAGGGCTGGCCACAGAGAGAGGTAAGAAAAGACGGGGAGGAATTTCTTCATTTTTTCTTGTCTTACAGCCCTAAGAAAGGGCCAGCTGCTTCCCTTAGTTAGATGAGAATCTTCTTCTGTAAGAATCAACAAACTAACAATACTGCTTACTTGGAGATCTTTTTTTCTTCTGGGGAGATCAATGGACTTAACAATTTCAATTATCTTTCACAATGTCCCCTGGTGCTAGATCAAACTGCCTCTTCTGAACAAACATTCCTCTCACTAGGGTGGGAAGTTCACCAAACTTTTTGGCTCCCTTATTCCCCTCCTCCATCAGTTTGGTCCCCCTTTCAAAGGACCACCCTGCTTTACACAACTCCAAAATGTACTTTACTCAATCCTTCTTATCCAATTTCATCTTGAGTATGGAAGAAAATGTTTTAAATAATTTAATAAAAGTGGGGACTGAATTTTAGGATCAGTTTGTCAATTTCAGCTGATCCTAAAATTCATATGGAAATGCAAGGAACTCAAAATAGTCAGATGATCTTGAAAAAGAAAAAAGTTGGTGGACTCACACTTCCTGATCTCAAAGCTTACTGAAAAAACTACAATAATCAAGACAGTGTGGTACTAGAATAAGGACAGACATATAAATCAATGAAACAGAATTAAGAATCTACAAATAAACCCTAACAGTTCAACTGATTTTTTTTTTTTTTTTTTTTTTTTTTTTGGTACGCGGGCCTCTCACTGCTGTGGCCTCTCCCGTTGCGGAGCACGGGCTCCGGACGCGCAGGCTCAGTGGCCATGGCTCACGGGCCCAGCCGCTCCGCGGCATGTGGGATCTTCCCGGTCCGGGGCACGAACCCGTGTCCCCTGCATCGGCAGGCAGACTCTCAACCATTGCGCCACCAGGAAAGCCCTCAACTGATTTTTGACAAAGAGGCCAAGACAATTCAATAGGGAAAAAATAGTCCTTTCAACAAATAGTGCTGGGACAAGTGAATATCTACGTGCAAAAGAATTAATTTGGACCTCTACCGAATAACATACACAAAAATTAACTCAAAACGGATCACAGACCTAAATGTAGGAGCTAAAACTATTAGATTTGTAGTAGAAAACATGGGAGGAAGTCTTTGTGACCTTGAGTTAGGCAACAATTTCTTAGATATGACACCAAATGCACAAGCGATAAAAGAGAAGATTGATAAATTGAACTTGATCAAAATTAAAAACTTTCGTGTTTTAAAAGAGGACTGTATGAAGAAAGTGAAAAGACAGCCCATAGAATGGGAGAAAATATTTGCAAATCATAAATCTGAGAAGGGACTTGTATCTAGAACTCTTACAATTCAATAATAAAAAGACAAATAATCCAGTTTAAAAATGGGTAATTACAATAGACATTTTCCCAAAGAAAATGCTTATACAAATAGTTAATAAGCACATAGAAAGTCATTCAGGAAATGCAAATGAAAATCACAATGAGATACCACTTCTCACTCACTAGACTCGCTATAATAAAAAAAAGGCAGACATTAACAAATTTTGGTGAGGATGTGGAGAAATTGGAACCCTCACACACTGCTTATGAGAAAGTAAATAGTATGATGCAGCCACCTCGGAAAACAATGTGGCAGTCCCTCTACATGCTAAAAATAGAGTTACCTTATGACCTAGCAATTCCAATCCTAGGTTTCTATCCAAGAAAAATGAAAACTTATGTCCACACAAAAGCTTGTACATAAATGTTCATAGTAATTTTATTCGTATAATAGCCAAAAAATGAAAACAACCTAAAAGTTCATCAACCAATGAATGGATAAACAGAAAGTGATATAACCATACAATAGAATATCATTTGGCAATAAAAAGGAATGAAGTACAGATGCCACATGCTACAATATAGTTGAACCTCAAAAACATTATGTAGGTGAAAGAAGCCAGTCACAAAAGACCACTAATGTGTGGATCTCACTT
Organism: Leucopleurus acutus; assembly: GCF_964270905.1. Taxonomy (NCBI): domain Eukaryota; kingdom Metazoa; phylum Chordata; class Mammalia; order Artiodactyla; family Delphinidae; genus Leucopleurus; species Leucopleurus acutus. The sequence goes on along the minus strand of NC_139143.1, from coordinate 87,735,413 downwards.
ATGTAAAATGTTTAGAAGAGGCAGATCTATAAAAAGAGAAAGTCGATCAGTGGTTGCCTAGCGGGAGCCAAAGGGTGAGGAGGGGAGTGAAAATAGTGAGTGACTGTTAACTGGTATAAGGTTTCTTTGGGGGATAATGAAAATGTTCTAAAATTAATTAAGGTGATAGATGTACAACTCTCTCTCCTTATATATCAATACTATAAACCACTGAATTGTACACCCTAAACATTTGAATGTTACAGTATATAAATTATATCTGAATATGGCTATTTTTCATCCATTATTGGAAAAAGACACCAGGTTGTTCCGTTCAATGCCCTCAAAAAATTTGTTCATGTAATGCATGAAGGAGCATGCCATGGATTGGCCTGAGGGGTTGCTAGTAATAAAAGCTGGAGGCGGAGAGGGGCCAGGGGAAGAGGAGGATGGACTAAGGAATGGAGGAGGGACGATAAGGAATAGGAGAAGAGATGCGCCCAGAAATGAAGGCATAAATCATCGCAAGGTTGGAAAGCCACACGGGAAAGGGAGAGGAAATGTGGGAGTGGAATTGGTAGGATATCTTTACTGCAAACTGTGTAGGAACGGGGGTGGGATGGCTCAAAGCAAAGTTGCAAAGCAAATAATTATGAGGATGAAGACTGATTCGCTGAGCATATAAAGCTGTGTAGAGCTGATGGGAATTGTTCGATAAAAGGAATCATGATTGCTGTGGCCAAATTTGTTTCAAAGCAAAATTACAATGTGATCCTGTAAATAGCCAGAAAAGATAAGAGGTTAACCCTTCTACAAAAGCTGTGGATTAACATTAGGTAACTTCTAGGAAACTGCTCCTTTGTCTAAGCAGAAATTCATGTCTATAATATTATTTTTACATTCCCTTGCATTTCAAGAAGGGTATTTTTAGTTTCTAAAAATGTTTTCCCTAAATTAGAGCTTTTTGGAGAGATGTTGGATCTGAATGTGTCCATTTTTTTAATAAGAATTTAAAATAATAGATAATAAAATAAGAAACAAAAATAATATTATTTAATATTACTATTTTTAATAGTATTATTTGGTAGCAAAGTATCTAGTAAGACACACACATGCACACACACACACAGACACCATCCCCCAAGGTTCAAAGCATGACAAGATACAAATCATACCACTATTTATTAGCCTCTTCCTGTATGTCTTGGCCCTGCCTACTCAAGAGCCCATCTTGTCCTCACAGCTGTCATATAGGGTAGAAGACACAGAGACAGAACAGCTGTGACTAGGGCTTACTCATCTGTATAGTCACTAGATGATGATGGTTATAATAATCAACATGTTTAAAAGGGCTTTGCAGTGTTCAAGCTACTACTGTGGATTTGATTTTAATTTAATTGTAACCTTCATAGAAACTTCTTTTTTTCCCCAGAGGAGAGAATCAAAGTTTAGAATGAAGTAACTTGCTTAAGATCTCTCACCACTTTCTCCTCAAGTATGTGTACTTCCCTAAACCTCTCAATTAAAAAAAACCCATGAAATCCATTATTTACTCCGTATGTCCTCTAGCCAACCTCTCTTCTTTCATAAGTAAGCTTTTGCAAAAAGTAGCTCACATTCCCTGTCTCCCCCTTTGCACTCATATTGTGAATTTTCCTTGTCTAAGGAATGGAACGTATTAAGGCAGGTTACCGGCTGAAAGATGGTACCTGGGGAGCAGAGGCACCCAGCTCCTGCAGCTTGGATCACACATAATTATTAAACACAACTTGAGGGTTTAACAAGAGGAATGTCCTTGACCACTGAAGAAAGTAGGCAACCTCTGGGCAGGCACTCAGTCTTGGGAAGCTTACAGCATTCTTCTGAGCTTCAAGGAGCTTCCCATTCTATGGCTACCTTTCCCTCTCCTCCTTTCTGAGAGGAAGGGAGGAAAGAAGGAGGCAGGAAAGGAGGGAAGGAGGATAGTTTCAAAACAAAGTCATCTGACTACAATTCCATTCCCTTTTTCCTTGACTAGGATCCCTTCCAACTCACTGCTGTCAGTGTTGCTAAAACAGGCCACATTTTTATCACCTGTAGCTCTGGCCTTGTGAGAGAAGATGGTCCATCTACTCAAGAATTGTTTCCCTCACCTCCTATCAAAGTGCCCATACTCCTCCATTTAAATTTAATAGATGATCTAGATCTTGGAAGATTTTCTGGGTTGAAGAGAAGAAAGAAGCTGAACACGACCGGAGAGGTGAGACTGCTGCAAGGGAAGGGGGTACACCTCAGGGCACGTTTCACCTGCTTCCCAGTGCTGCCCACACTCGGTCCCTGTCACTTACAGGATAGGAAAGTGTGATGCAGAAAGGTCAATGGGTAACTTAATGGTCTTGGGTACACAGTAAGTTCTCTCTCACCTCTCAGCTGCACTACCCATACTTCCTGTTCTGTTATCTGAAGTGTGAGTCTGGCACTCTGTGAAGACACAAGTGCCCACTTCCAGCCAAGCAAAGCAGACTTTCTTCCAGACCAAGATGGTCACCCCTGGTCTCTGTGCTCTCCCTCTCCAGCTGCAAAAGTGGGGCCCAGCTCTCGCCTCCCGAGATTCTGAGGTAATGAGTAATGAGCTGCTGTGAGACTCTGCAATTCCAAGGAGTTCCCAACCTTACCAGTGATTAAAATCTAGACCTAGTTACTACGCATTTTTCCATACTTTTCAACCCCGTCCCTATAATTCTGGCTGCTGAAGAATTAGTATCTCCTTTGATAGCAAAGATGACAAGCATAAATAGTCAGGGTAGGCATGGGCTAAATCATAAAGTGGAAATACATCTTTGATGCTCTCCCCTCCTTCCCTTCTCGTTCTCCCTCTACTGAAGTCAGGAAAGAATCTAAAAATAGTCATTTATACCTTAATGTGAATTTAAAGCTCTCTAATTATAACTCATGGGGGCTTTATCTTCAGTTATAAAATAAAAAATTTTGGCCACTACTATAGCAGTCTTTCAGCCAGGTAGCAAAGGTATTTTCAGGGAACATGGGAGCCTACCTTTGGGAATCACCCCAGGTAGAGAGCTCCTTTGAAACACTCATATACCCTGGATCTTCCTGCTCACAGAGCTGGACCATGTGGGGAATTTGAGATAAACGGACCACAGTCATTCATTTTAGGGACTTTCCCCCAGCCTCTATCTCTCTGGTGGCTTTTCTGTCCTCACCCGCCTTCTTAGGCCAGTACCTGGTGACACTCATGGTGACCCAGGAAGGCTGGATCACGGGAAGTGGAGAACGGGCCGTGCTGATGATTTATTAAGCTCTGTGGCTTCTTACTCCTCCACAAGGCTCCTCATCAGAGGGTGCGGCTTGGGTCATGCTGGGCACTCAGCAGCTTTGTGGTGGGTATCGGTTTGTGCTTCCTCCCCCTTGCTTTCGATTCAATGCTTTCCTGTTGCAGTCTGAGCAGTTCTATTTAACCACAGCCCCACAGCAGCTACCGCTGCATGCAAACTGGATCCACTGAGGGGCAAGTGTAGGGTAACCAGAGGGGAAGGGTTGAGAGGTAAGAAAGGAGGGTAGTAGAAACCAACTGGAAATGAACAAAAAATTCCAAAGATAGAATGTCATGATGAATAATAATCAAGGAAACATTCCAGTAATTTAAAAAATATGTTCCAGTTCACATTGAGCTATGGAAAAACTCAATCCTGATCTAAGTTAATTAGTTCAAATACATTTTCATTAGAACACACCCTTGGATGTATTTTTCAGAGAAATAAGAAAAACATCAGATGAGATAAGGTTAGTTTGGGTTTTAATTCAAGAACTGATTTAAAATTAAGTATCCAAATTCAGTTCTGATTGAGGAATAAGATAAAGGACAATTTGGGGGTAGAATTTAGACTGGATATGTTTGAGGTCCTATAATAAGAGTGTTCCAGGCAAAGGAAAGAGCATTTGTGAAGGCCAAGAAGCAAGAGGAAGTACTGTGTATTTGAAACATTGGAATCCAGTGGGAGTGGAGCACAGACTGATGGCAGGTAGGCAGGCTGCCGATCATGAAGGGCTTATAAGCCATGCTAAGAAGTTTGGACTCTAGCCTAAGGACAGTGGGAAGCAACTAAATGATTTTAAACAAAGGAGGTGAATTTATCAGAATTACATTTATAAAAAAACTTTCTGGTGACTGGTGGAAAACAATCCAAGGGGAGAAAAACCGGAGGCAGGAAACTAGCAAAGACTTGCAAAAATCCAGAGGTGATCACTTAGGTCAGATGGGGATGAGGGTAAGTGGGTAGATCCAAACAAACAGATTTTACTGGACTTGGTTATGGATTGAATGTGGAGGGTGAGCAAAAGAGTAATCGAGGATGAATCCTACGTTTCTGGCTAGAGTATCTGGATGGGTGTTGTGGCATATATCTGGATAAGGAACATTAGAAGAGGAGTAGTTTGAAGGAGTGAGTTCATATGGTTTTAGGAGTTTCCAACTGGACAGATTCTAGAAGGCAGTTGATACATAAGTCTGGAGTTCGGTGGAAGGAGAGATTTGGAAGTCATTGGCATATAGATCTCAACTAAAGCCATGGAAGGGGATGTGACTTCTCAGAGAATGTGTAGAAGAAAGAGAGGCTGACATAAGATGGGGTCCTGAGGAACACCAACACTTAAAGGTTCCTAAAGAAAGACGAGCTTGCAAAGGATACTGAAGACCCATGACGAAGGTAGGAAAATAACAGTGTGTGGAAACCAAAGGAAGATGGTGGGTCCATCAAGGAGGTCAAGGAGCATCAGATGCTGTGCAGTCAAGTAAGATAGAGACTGATGTATCCACTGACTGGATTTAGTAATATGGGGGGGCGTTACTGTCCTTAGTGAAAGCCCCTCCAACCCTTCAGCACAGTGGGAGCCAATGCTGGATTAGACCGGGTTGAAAAGTGAGGGTGAAATGAAGCATTAGAAACAACAGGGTAGACAGTTCATTCAGAGAGGCACACAGACTACTCCCTCTGCCTCAAAAGCCCTCCCACACTGTTCCTACTTGGTAAAATCTTGCTCATTCCAAGGATATGGCCGAAGTGAAGGGGATTTATAAACAAAAATCTGAGATATATTTTTTTTCCAGAGGCAAATTCAGCCAGGGCTGGGAGTCAGGAAGTGAGTGACTTATTCTGTGATCACCAGACAAGAACTTTCAACCAATAAAGAAGAGGCCTGTGCACTCCCTGGTGCCAGTGTGGGGGTGCTGGTCTACCGTAAGCCCAGAATGTGATGCAATTCTTAGGAACAGGAAGAGGTTTAGCTGGAATGGAAAGAGGACTCTGACATGGGGAAGGCAACAGAGGGGGCAGAGTGAGAAACAGAGGAATTTTTTCAAAGTGTAGAGCCAGAAATGAACCGACAAAAGCAGAATGAATTGAAAAGCTGTCACTGAAAGCCTTTCTACCCCATCTCTGATTGTGGTAAAGCAGACAGAAAAAGCATCAGTTTCTGAACTGGCTCTTCTATCATTCATTAGGAAAGAGAAAACACCCACCCCTTGGGACTCTCTTGACATATGAGGCATCTCCCTGAACTTTCCTCTTTAAGCAGAGAGCAGCTAGTCTGCTTACAGATGAGAAAATTTATCTGTAAAATGGGGAGCATGGCTATCAACCTCACATGAAAACAAGTATGAGACTACCTTATATGCTATTAAGAACAGTTCGGAAAAAAAAAAAAAGATCAGTTCAAATGTTAGCTGCTGATGTTCTTAGAAGGTATAAAAGCGGAAGGATATTTTAAAACAAATTTAAATAATAAAAAATAAGAAAGATAGATACAGATGATACAGATAACATTTGCTCCAAATGACACAGACACACTCTATAACAGACATTTAGACACCAGTGGAAATCATTCTTTGGACTTTTAGCCGGGCATCTTAAATGGAAAGAATCAGGCCTAAGAATCAGGCCTAAACATCTTACTTTCATCTTATTAAAAACATTTTTATTTAAAAACCGGTGCAGTGTGAGATCTAAAAATCTGGGGTTAAATGGAAAAACTGGCTGGAGGTGGGGGTGGGGGGTGGGTTCTGGCTACACAGGTCAAATCGTTAAAATGAGATTAAAGAAACAGCCCCGATTATTTTCTTCAGAGGTTACAGAAAAGGAAAATATTATTTGAAATGAGTGAATGTTTGTTGTGGCATTTATAGTATCGGGATTTGCCTCATCTGTCACCTAAAACCATCATTGTTTAAGGGCTGTTGTTCTCTTTACAGTACAGTTGTTTTCCTCTCAAGGAAACACTGCTTTACTTTGAGGAAGTGGCAGACTCCTCATATTGGAGTTTTGCTGCCCTCTTCTGGAAACACTAAGTCATGGCCTGAGAAATGGACTGTGCTAAAGGATCCTAAATACTGCAGTACAGCCAGACTGCAGTATCAAGAATAAAATAATTATGGAACTGGGTTGTTAGTTTTCAGAGGAACAGGCAGGGCTGCACTCATAACGAATGCTTTCCTTGATCAGTTAGAATAATAATAATAGTAATACAGTACAGTATTTACAGGTCACTTCACAGTTCATAAAACCCTCAGAACTATTATTGCATTTTTACCTCCTTTTATACTCAAATAGTTCATGTGAAAGTAGGTAGAGCAGATACCATTCCCATTTTTTCAACCATGGGAAATTGAGGTACATAGTGCCTAAATAACTTACCCAAAGTCTTACAGCTGCAGAGTGTGAGATGATCTAGAAGCCAAGTCTTCTGACTCCCAACTCAGTATTTTCTACCCTTTCATATCCACAGACCACTGCTGCATGTGATGTCAGTAATTTGTCTTTGTTGCAGTTCATATAAATCTCTGTACTTCTTCAGCAATGTCCATTTTACACTATAGTGTTCACCTAACTGATGAAAATAAATATGTATATGATTCTAGCAAGGCTATGGTTATTGTAGCAAAAACAATAACAACAAAAAAACCCCAAATATAGCTACATAAATACCACAAGCAAGTGGATGGGCTAAAGCAGAAATTCTTAAACTTTTGCTTGGAAGTTCTTTACAGTCTTTTTATTTTTAAAGAATCTTTAGCAAGCACCGTTTTGTACAGTTAACTCCCAACTCTACTACTGGGGAAAATCGAGTTTGAGAAAGATGGAAGAAAAATCAGAGTGTCAAAATGAAAAAAAAAATCAAGAAAAACCAATTTGAAAGTCAAATTAGTTTATTCTAAAGTTCCAGGTGTGCAAATTAACACACTCTGAACATTTATGCAAATAGCCAAATAAAAGACATACAAATGATAAGCTCTTCAGTCCTCACTACCTCCCCCTGTGTGCCCAGTTCAACAAACCTCATTGCCTACCTACACTATTTGCAAGGGAATCCTTGAGAGAAGTCTGGCAGGTGCAAACTGCCATCGGTTGGTCAAAACTAAGTCTTAAACCAGTTTCTTATCTTTAGCATGGTAAAATATGCCTTACTCTGTATGGCATATGGGTCAAGGTATTTATAGCTGAACTGGAGTCACTTTTTCAGATGACAAATTGGTAAGGAGTTAAGTGACATGAAAAGCTCATTTAATATTATCCAACATACAAGCAACCATAGGCTCTGTGGTCAACTGGACACATTTCCAGACTGAGATCTGCCAGTCTGACTTTTGTGCTTTCTCTTCAGGTCTAATTTGACTCCATGCCTTACTCTTCACCCTTTTACCTTTCAACTGTTTCTGTCCTAAAGAACCAATTTCATTTGCTATATTATCTTTCTTCCTCTTCCCCAATGTGTTTACTATATATAGATAGAATCTTCCTGTTGGTCCTCTATTTTGTTCTGACTTCTTTTTAATGTGCCTCTCTCCTTTCCAATTCCCGTATTAGGCCTATACCATTTTACCCCACTTTGTTTTCCCCTTCCATTCAAATTACGTGTATATCCATGACTTAAAGCACAGCCCAGCTCCAGAAAACTTGTGCATAAATTTTTGTAATCCAATGTACTCATTCTGCAATTATTTGCTGAGTACCTCCAACGTGTCACTGTACTGAGTGCCAAGCACTCAAAAGACATGAATATCAATTTGTCTCTACCTTAGGGACTTCACATGGTATACAGCCAAGGAAACAAACGAGTACACGTCAACCACTATTTTAAATTGGTAGGTTCTATGCTGGAAATATGAACACGTTGCTATGGGAGGATGAAACCACAACTTCTCCCAGGTTGATAAGAAAGAGGATGTGAGAACGTTAGAAAGGCTTTACAAGGAGGTGTTAGAGCTGGGTCTTTGAGAGATGAGCAGAACTTTAGTAGGTTGAAAGTGAAAAGGAAAGGGGTAAAGTACACACACAAAAAAATTCTGGAGAGAAGGTCCCAACGAGCCAGGGCACAAGGTAAAGTGGTAATCTGACTGATTAGAAAAAGCCAGAGAATTTGGTGTGGATGAAACAAAACAGGTGGTGGGGAGTGGCAGATGAGTCTGAAAGGATACGAGGTCACACTGTGGAAGGCAGACTGGAGTATGTGACCTTTTATTCTATAGGAAATGGGGGTGTGATTGGCTCTTTATGAAAGTACTACTACTAACATTGTAGTAGTACTGGGCTGAAAGAGGGATGTGTATAAGGAAAGTAGTAAGAAGGCTACTGCAAGAGTCCAACTTAAAGTTAATGAGAGCTTGAATCTAAGACCAAAAAGAAAGGAAGTGATGAATGAGAAATATCTTGGCCATTAAGAAAAACAAGTTTTGGTTAACAGTTGAGAGGTGGAAGGAGAAAACAGAGGAGTCAAATGCAATTCATGACTTGTAGCTCAGGTAAAGGAGTTGCAGGTGATGTCTGAAAATCAGAAATACATTAGAAAGCACAGGTGAGGTTTTAACTTTGAAGGTAATGGAATGAAGGTAATAAGATGTTTTAGGTGCACTTAAGTTTTATGGGATACTCAAACACAGATATCCAATAAGCAGCAAAAAATTGGATCTAGATCTCAAGTTTAAGAATAGACAGGTATATTTGGAGCTATCAGTAATACAAGTGATAGTTGAAGCCCTAAATATAGAAGACAAACTAGAGGAGCTTCTTCTTGAATTCTTGCAGTGTTTGAAATATTTTAAATACTCCTTAAAGCAGGGGCATATCTGCATTGACTAATAAGAGAACACAGTATATTATGAAATCAATTAAAGGTAAGATAAATTAAGATATAAAAATAACGAGTAAGTATAACAGTTAATTTTAAAGCTCTTGCTTACAGAAGTAAAGTTGTAGTAAAATATTAACTGCTAAGTAAAAGCAGCATCTAGGGAAATGAAGTAAAATGGAGAGGAATAGGAGTGAGGAAAAAGTAGGGGGAAAAGAGAAGAGAATGGGCAAAAGGACATAAGAAACAAAGGGGAGATTTATTTTAAAAAATCACTTTGCTAAACCTTAAGTGAATCAGATGTAGAAAAATGTTGAATTAACACTGACATCAAATGTAAAAGTAAAGGAACAAATAAAATAAGATGTATTACAGGAGATTAGCTCAAGATGGAGGAGTAGAAGGACGTGAGCTCACCCCCTTCTTAAAAAACACCAAAACTAACTGCTGAACAACCATTGATAAAAAATGCTGGAACCTACAAAAAAGGATACCCTACATCCAAAGACAAAAAGGAGGCCACAGCAAGATGGTAGGAGGGATGCAATCATGATAAACTCAAATCCCACACCTGCCGGGTGGGTGACCTACAAACTGGAAAACAATTATACCACACAAGTTATCCCACAGGAGTGAAGTTCTGAGCCCCATGTCAGGCTGCCCAGACTGGGAGTCCAGCAATGGGAGGAAGAGTCCCCAGAGAATCTAGTTTTGAAGGCAAGTGGGATTCGATCACAGGACTTCCACAGGACTGGGGGAAACAGAGACTCCACTCTCAGAGGGTGTGCACCAGGACCAAGGGGAAAAAAACAGTGACCCCATAAAAGACTAAGCCAGACTTACCTGCTAGTAGTGAAGGGTCTCCTGAGGAGGTGTGCACGAGGACCCAGGGGAAAAAAACAGTGACCCCATAAAAGACTGAGCCAGACTTACCTGCCAGTAGTGAAGGGTCTCCTGAGGAGGTGGGGGCAGCTGGGGCTCACTGTGGGGACAAGGACACTGCCAGCAGCAATTCTGGGAAGTACCCATTGGCATGAGCCCTCCTTGAGGCCATCATTAGCCCCACCAAACAGCCTGTAGGCTCCAGTGCTGGGTTGCCTCAGGCCAGACAACCAACAGGGTGGGAGCACAGCCCCATCCATGAGTGGACAAGCGGATTAATGTTTTACTGAGCATAGCCCTGCCCACAAGAGGGACAAGATCCACCTCCACCCACCACCAGGCCCTCCCATCACGAAGCTTGCACAAGACTCTTAGACAGCCTCATCCACCAGCCTCACCCACTTCTGCAGACAGCAGAAATGAGAACTACAATCCTGCAGCCTGTGGAATGGAATCCACAATCACAGAAAATTAAACAAAATGAAATGGCAAAGGTATATGTCCCAGATGAAGAAACAAGATAAAACCCCAGAAAGACTAAGTGAAGTGGAGATAGGCAAACTTCCAGGAAAATAATTCAGAATAATGATAGTGAAGATGATCCAGGATCTCGAAAAAGAATGGAGGCAAGGATCAAAAAGATGCAAGAAATGGTTAACAAAGATCTAGAAGAACTAAAGAACAAACAAACAGAGATGAACAGTATAAAAACTGCAATGAAAAATACACTAGAAGGAATCAGTAGCAGAATAACTGAGGCAGAAGAACCAATAAGTGACCTGGAAGACAGAATGGTGGAAATCACTGCCACAGAACAGAATAAAGAAAAAAGAATAAAAAGAAATTAAGACAATCTAAGAGACATCTGGTACAACATCAACCATACTAACATTCACATTATAGGGGTCCCAGAAGGAGAAGAGAGAGAGAAAGGACCTGAGAAAATATCTGAAAAGATAATTGCTGAAAACTTCCCTAACATGGGAAACAAAATAGTCACCCAAGTCCAGGAAGTGCAGAGAGTCCCAAGCAGGATAAACCCAAGGAGGAATATGCTGAGACACATAGTAATCAAACTGACAAAAATTAAAGACACAGAAAAACTATTAAAAGCAACAAGGGATAGGGAGGGTGGGAGGGAGATGCAAGAGGGAGGGGACATGGGGATATATGTATACATATACCTGATTCACTCTTTTATACAGCTAACACTACACTGAAAAGCAAGTATACTCCAATAAAGATGTTAAAAAACAAACAAAATAAAAAACAAACAAACAAAAAAAGCAACAAGGGAAAAATGACAACATACAAGGGAACTCCCATAAGAATATCTGCTGATTTTTCAGCAGAAGCTCTGCAGGCCAAAAGGGAGTGGCACGATATATTTAAAGTGATGAAAGGGAAGAACCTACAACCAAGAATACTCTACCCAGCAAGGATCTCATTCAGACTTAACAGAGAAATCAAAAGCTTCATAGAAAAGCAAAAGCTAAGAGAATTCAGTACCACCAGACAAGCTTTGCAACAATTGCTAAGAGAAACTTCTCTAGACGGGAAAGACACCAGCAACTGAAAACAACCTTGTACATATATAGACTGCTATATCAAAACCTATGGGATCAGCAAACCCCAAAACACAATAGATACACACACACACACACACACACACACACACACACACACACACACACACGAACAAAAAGGAAAAAGAAAAGAAAAGGCAACTCAAACACAACACTAAACATGGTCATCAAATCCCAGGAGAAGAGAACAAGGCAGGAAGGGAAGAAAAAAGACCTATAAAAACAAACCCAAAACAATTAAGAAAATGGCAATAGGAACTTGCATATTGATAATTACCTTAAATGTAAATGAATTAAATGCTCCAAGCAAAAGACACAGACTGGCTAAATGGATACAAAAACAAGACCTGTATATATGCTGTCTACTAGAGACCCACTTCAGACCTCGGGACACATACAGACTGAAAGTGAGGGGATGGAAAAATGTATTCCATGCAAATGTAGATCCAAAGAAAGCTGGAGTAGCAATACTCATATCAGACAAAATAGACTTCAAAATAAAGACTGTTATAAGAGACAAAGAAGGACACTACATAATGATCAAGGGAGCAATCCAAGAAGAAGATATAACAATTATAAATACATATGCACCCAACATAGGAGCACCTCAATATATAAGGCAAATGCTAACAGCCATAGCAGGGGAAATCAAAAGTAACACATTAATAGTGGGGGAGTTTAACACTCCACTTACACCAATGGATAGACCATACAGACAGAAAATTAATAACGAAATACAAGCCTTAAATGACACATTAGACCAGAGGGACATAACTGATATTTACAGAGCATTCCATCCAAAAGCAGCAAAATACACATTCTTCTCATGTGTACATGGAACATCCTACAGGACTGACCACATGCTGGGCCACAAAGTGAGACTCAGTAAATTTAAGAAAATTGAAATCATATCAGGCATCTTTTCCTACCACAACGCTATGAGATTAGAAATAAACTACAAGAAAAAAAAACTGTAAAAAACACAAACACGTGGAGGCTAAACAATATGCTACTAAACAACCAATGGATCACTGAAGAAATCAAAGAGGAAATCAAAAAATACCTAGAGACAAATGAAAATGAAAGCATAGTGATCCAAAACCTATGGGATGCAGCAAAAGCAATTCTAAGAGGGAAGTTTATAGCAATACAATCTTACCTTAGGAAACAAGAAAAATCTCAAATAAACAACCTAACCTTACACCAAAAGCAACTAGAGAAAGAAGAACAAGCAAAACCTAAAGTTAGTAGGAGGAAAGAAAATCATAAAGACCAGAGCAGAAATAAATGAAATAGAGATGAAGAAAACAATAGCAAAGATCAATGAAACTAAAAGCTGGTTCTCTGAGAAGATAAACAAAATTTATAACCCTTTAGCCAGACTCATCAAGAAAAAAAAGGGAGAGGACTCAAATCAATAAAATTAGAAATGAAAAAGGAGAAGTTACTACTGACACAACAGAAATACAAAGGATCATAAGAGACTACTACAAGCAACTGTATGCCAATAAAATGGACAACCTGGAAGAAATGGACAAATTCTTAGAAAGGTACAATCTCCCAAGACTGAACCAGGAAGAAAGAGAAAATATGAACAGACCAATCACAAGTAAGGAAATTGAAACTGTGATTTAAAAACTCCAAGAAACAAAAGTCCAGGACCAGGTGGCTTCACAGGTGAATTGTATCAAACATTTAGAGAAGAGTTATCCTTCCGAAACACCTATCCTTCTGAAACAGTTCCAAAAATTGCAGAGGAAGGAAACCTCCCAAACTCATTCTATGAGGCCACCATCACCCTGATACCAAAACCAGACAGACACCACAAAAAATAAAATTACAGGCCAATATCACTGATGAACATAGATGCAAAAATCCTCAACAAAATACTAGCAATCTGAATCCAACAATACAGTAAAAGGATCATACACCATGATCAAGTGGGATGTATCCCAGGGATGCAAGGATTTTTCAATATCTGCAAATCAATCACTGTGATACACCACATCAACAAATTGAAGAATAAAAACAATATGATCATCTCAATAGATGCAGAAAAAGCTTTTGACAAAATTCAACACCCATTTATGATAAAAACTCTCCAAAAAGTGGGTATAGAGGGAACATACCTCAACATAATAAAGGCCATATACAACAAACCTACAGCTAACATCATACTCAATGGTGAAAAGCTACAAGCATTTCCTCTAAGATCAGGAACAAGACAAGGATGTCCACTCTCACCACTTTTACTCAACATAGTTTTAGAAGTCCTAGCTACAGCAATCAGAGAAGAAAAAGAAATAAAAGGAATCCCAACTGGAAAAGAAGTTAAACTCACTGTTTTCAGATGACATGATACTATACATAGAAAATCCTGAAGATGCAACCAGAAAACTACCAGAGCTCATCAATGAATTTGGTAAAGTTGCAGGTTACAAAATTAACAAACAGAAATTTGTTGCATTCTTAGACATTAACAACAAAAGATCAGAAAGAGAAATTCAAGAAATAATCCCATTTATCATCACATCAAAAAGAATAAAATATCTAGGAATAAACCTACCTAAGGAGGTAAAAGACCTGTACTCCAAAAACTATAAAATGCTGCTGATGAAAGAAATCGAAGATGACACAAACAGATGGAAAGATATACCATGTTCTTGGATTGGAAGAATCAATATTGTCAAAATGACCATACTACCCAAGGCAATCTACAGATTCAATGCAATCCCTATCAAATTACCAATGGCATTTTTCACAGAACTAGAACAAAAATATCTTAAAATTTGTATGGAGATACAAGAGAACCCGAATAGCCAAAGCAATCTTGAGAAAGAAAAGCGAACCTGGAGGAATCAGGTGCCCTGACTTCAGACTACACTACAAAGCTACAGTCATCAAAACAGTATGATACTGGCTCTAAAACAGAAATATAGATCAATGGAAGAGGATAGAAAGCCCAGAAATAAACCCACACACCTATGGTCAATTAATCTATGACAAAGGAGGCAAGGATATGCAATGAAGGAAAGACAGTCTCTTCAATAAATGGTGCTGGGAAAACTGGACAGCTACATGTAAAAAAATGAAATCAGAACATTCTCTAACACCATACACAAATATAAATTCAAAATGGATTGAAAACCTAAATGTGAGACTGGACACTATAAAACTCCTAGAGGAAAACATAGGCAGAAGAACACTCTCTGACATAAATTGCAGCAATATCTTTTTCGATCTGTCTCCCAGAGTAATGGAAATAAAAACAAAAATAAACAAATGGGACCTAATTAAACTCAAAATCTTTTGCACAGCAAAGGAAACCATAAACAAAATGAAAAGACAACCCACAGAATGGGAGAAAGTATTTGCAAATGATGTGACTGACAAGGGATTAGTCTCCAAAATTTACAAACAGCTCATGAGGCTTAATATCATCAAAACAAACAACCCAATCAAAAATGGGCAGAAGGGCTTCCCTGGTGGCACAGTGGTTAAGAATCCGCCTGCCCATGCAGGGGACATGGGTTCGAGCCCTGGTTCGGGAAGACCCCACATACCATGGAGCAACTAAACCCGTGCACCACAACTACTGAACCTGTGCTCTAGAGCCTGCAAGCCACAACTACTGAAGCCTGTGCACCTAGAGCCTGGGCTCTGCAACAAGAGAAGCCACCGCAATGAGAAGCCCGCACACTGCCATGAAGAGTAGCCCCTGTTCTCTTCAACTAGAGAAAGCCTGCACGCAACAACAAAGACCCAATGCAGCCAAAAATAATTAATTAAAAAAAAAATGGGCAGAAGACCTAAATAGACATTTCTCCAAAGAAGACATACAGATGGCCAAGAGGCACATGAAAATATGTTCAACATCACTAATTATTAGAGAACTGCAAATCAAAACTACAGTAAGATATCACCTCACACCAGTCAGAATGGCTATTATCAAAAAATCCACAAACAATAAATGCTGGAGGGGGTGTGGAGAGAAGGGAACCCTCCTGGCACTGTTGGTGGGAATGTAAATTGGTGCAGCCACTATGGAGAACAGTATGGAGGTTCCTTAAGAAACTAAAAATAGAGCTACCATATGATCCTGCATTCCCACTCTTGGGCATATACCCAGAGAAAAACATGGTCTGAAAGGATACATGTGCCCCAATGTTCATTGCAGCACTGTTCACAATAGCCAAGACATGGAAGCAACCTAAATGTCCATCAACAGAAGAATGGATAAAGAAGATGTGGTACATATATACAATGGAATATTACTCAGCTGTTAAAAAGAATGAAATAATGCCATTTGCAGCAACATGGATGGACCTAGAGATTGTCATACTGAGTGAAGTAAGTCATACAGAGAAAGAGAAATATCGTATGATATCACTTATATGCAGAATCTAAAAAAAAATGATAAAAGGAACTTATTTACAAAACAGAAACAGATTCACAGACTTAGAGAATATGGTTACCAGGGGAGAAGGGTGTGTGTGGGGGGAGGGATAGTTAGGGAGTTTGGGATTGCCATGCACACACTGTTCTGTTTAAAATGGATGACCAATGGGGACCTACTGTATAGCACATGGAACTCTGCTCAATATTCTGTAACTACCTAATTGGTAAAAGAATTTGAAAAAGAATAGATACATGTATATGTATAATCAAATCACTTTGTTGTACATCTGAAACTAACACAACATTGTTAATCAAATGTACTCCAATAGAAAATAAAGTTTTTAAAAAATGTGTTACAAACCAAGAAGGAGAAAAGGCAAACAAGAACCCGAGAGCAAAAAATATTAAAAAATAAAGGGAGAAATGACAGATAAGTAAATGAAAAAGAGAAGGAAATAATAAAATGAAATTATATTTTTAAAAAGCCAACCTTTTCCAAAAAAAGACAAAAACAAATAACTTGACAGGACAAAGTGAAATAGTGCTTAGGACAAACACTTCTACAACATAATTTAGGAATAAACAGTATATGTAGTGGTTGGGTGTCTAGCAGTCCTGGATTTGAACCCAAGTACTTCAACTTGCTATGTGACCTTGGGCAAGCTGGGAAAACGGTTATGAGGACTGTAATAATACATGTAAAATGACTGACACATATGCTCAATTAATGAAGGTTATAGAAGGTTAGTCCAGTTTTGATTAGTATACGGAAGTCAAATTTCCAACAATTTTTCTAATCTAAGACATGGATTCAATTACAGCACTTGAAATAAACTTTATTAGAATGGAGTGATTAAATTGCTCAAGATAGTTTTATACTGTTGGGTCAACGCTGTCCGTAATGATTAATAGGATGTGAGACTCAATTTGCCCCTTCTACCTCAAACTATGTCACACATGCTACAAATTTTTCTTTGGGACTTTTAAAAAGTACAAGCTATTTATTTGGTCCAATTAGTTAATGTGCATTTACAGTAGTAACATCTTTACAACCACTGCTCTTTGCCTTTTTGCTGAGCTAAAAAGACAACCAGATGGGGCTCAGTCATTTCTGCTAAATACACTAACTAAAAGCCTTAATTGTGTGTCCACCAACATTCAAGCCCTTAGGTCATGAAAACTCCCAATAAGATGGGAATTTAAACTGAGATGTCTTCTCATACATGTATTATTAAATACTATGTATGAAGAAATGATTATCCATTTGCCTTCTTAACTTGCTTTTGCAAGACTTCCTACTGATAAAAGTAGAAATAAAAAATTTAAGATCCTTGATTTTGAGGAACTGGACCAAATATTTTTTTTCTGTAGAACAAGATCCAAAAATATTTGATAGAATTTTTTTACACAATTTTTTAAGAATGAATCTCATCCACAAAGTTAGTTCAAACTGTAGAATTTTTCTAGTTCACCTCAGCTGTACAGTTTTCAAGGTTTCTGGATTCTTTCCTTTGAGTTCCACATCCTCTATATTTGGAGTTCTTAGCTGGGGGGATCATGGACCACCAGGTCATGAACAGGCTTTATAGAGTTCTTGAAAACCCTGACATAGTATGTGATACTTGGTATACACGTCCACATGAACATTTTTCTGGGGTAAAGGCACATACCTTTCACCAGATTTTCAAAGGTTTTCCAAAAAGCTTAAGAACCAGTTAGACATTTAAATGAAGAGATGTACATACAATGTGCCAAATATTGCTATGTTAACACTTGTGAGATTTCTTAATTAAAACATGTTATGAAGTTCAGTGCCATAACCAAAAAAGCTACTTCTAAATAGTAGTTCAACGTCTTTACCTCCTAGTGGTTCACACAATCCTCAACCCACTGCAATCTGACTTGTGTCTCTCCTGCCCTGGAATTACTCTGCTTGTATGATTACGCTCCTAATTGTTAAATTCAAAATACATTTTGTGGTACTTGTTTGATTTGACCTCTTGGTGGTATAGTATGGTGGAGAAAAGCACAGACTCTGGAGTCAAACTGTCTAGGTTCAAATCTTAGCTCTGTCACTTGCTAGTTCTGCATCTTTGGATAAATTACTCAACTCTTCTGTGCCTCAGTGCAGTAAAGTTTCTTCATTCACATGGTGTGAACAGTATTTACTTCAAAATGTCAACATGAGAATTAAAATAAGCTCCTAACACAGAAAGCATTGTGTAAATATTTCAGTATGTGGGATTATTCCTTTCTTGAAAATAACTTGAAACCTGTCTATGTCTCATTCTACTCTGATGGCTCCTTAGTTTCATCTCCCTACTTTCAGGCTTATTCCTCTCTAATATATCTTTTATAGCATGGCCAGAATGATCATTTGAAGTTATAAATCTGATGCCATCTCTTGCCACTGATGTTAGTATAGTCTGAATGACTTGCATGACAGTGTACCGTCTACTTCTTCTTCCTCAAGTCTCAGTTGCCTACACTTAACCTATGAGTTAAGTTGAACCAAGCTATATGATCCCCCAAATGGGCCTCACTCTTTTAACTCATGACTCTTCACAAGTCGTTGACTCCGTCTGGGAAATCCCACTCTCCTTCTCTTACCACACCCCTCCCCACAGTAAATTAGGTGTCCTTTTTTAATGTGCCCCCGATAACCCTGAACAGTATTTATCACATTCTATTTTAGATACCTGTTTGATTGCTGGTTCATTTCATCTAGTCAGATCTTCCCACTTCCTCCAATAAGGAACAGAAGCAGGAGTCATATTATGACAGTCCTGTTCTTTCATTTTCTACCATCATAATCTTAAACTACTTTCTTATCCCTTTGTTTATCATCCCCCACCCCAACTCACTGAGTTTTTTAATTAACTCACTGAGTTTAGGTAGAAGTGTATCTATAGAAGAAGATGTGCACGTAAATTAACTATATAACAAAACTTCACACTAAAGGGAACATTCTAGAAGTATTTATTTCATTGCTGACTACTTGGTTGCAGCATGCAACTCTCAACGAGCTGCCACTCTCCACTCCTACAAAAGTACCAAATGCTATGGTACCAATACTTAGGTTTTCAGCCTTTCAAAGGCTTTTATTACCAATATCATTACTTAGGATAAGCCTTTTAGGGACTTCAAAGCACTTATTCGCTATAAAAAGTAACTTCTTATTTCATGCACAAAACTCCAATTGGCAGACATAGGTCCAAAATGGAAAGAAAAAAGTTTTATTCTAGTTCTGTAAATTATCAGGAATAAAATAAGCATTTCTCCTTGCCTTGTTTTAAAGAAATAGAATTTTTTTTTTCTATCAGGAATCAGAACAGTAGGTTTGATGATCCTGAGTTATAAAATTGCTTACTGGTTAAAGTTCTTTCCAAAGATTTTAAGAAGTAGGCTCATTTTCCTGTACAATTTAAAGAAATGTTTGCAGTATGTGTAGTAATTATAGGGTATATTGTAGACCCTTGTGACAATATTTAAAAGGCCTATTCTCCCCATTTAAAAAAATTCTACCTCGGAAGGTAAAAGGAAATTCCCATTATCCCAGAGCAAAAAAGGGAAAAATCATAGGTACTTTTATTTGTTAATAGAAGCTACTGTAAATGAGTTACCTATTTCTGGAACATTCTCAGAGACTTACATAACTGAAGCAGATACAAGGTGCTCTCAGATTTTCTCAGATAAATGTGTTTAGTAGTTTGAGTAGTTGCTCTGAAAAATTTCAATTTAATTAACTACGCAACTGAATATTTTCCATTTTGAAATTTGAGGATATCCTGAGAGGGACATGAAACTATTGCACATAGAGGAATTTAAAAAATGTTAGCAAATTGTGGCAGGAGGAAGAGTGGGGAAAATCGTAGTGGAGAAAAAGTGAGAAAAGGGCAGGACAAAGCTGTAGTCATGAGCCGGCCTCTCTTTGTCACTAAGTCAGGGGCCTCTGGCTATCAGTACGCTACATTCACTCTTAGATTAATATAAACCAGATGCGGAAAAATAAAATTAAGAATGTCCCAAACAAAACATTTAAGTCTTTTAAGGAGTAAATGACAGAAAACATTTTAGCTTCTTAATCACGGAGTGCTATAATTTCAAGGCATCAATATAATTCATTTAACCCTAAAGCAATTGTGCAATAAGCAAAACATCATAAATGGAAAACAACAAAGGTTAACTTCCTACAGGGGCCAATAGACAGGATCTCTTGCAGCACAGCAATTAACCTTCACTTACTGGAGTCTTGTTTAAAAGGCCATCAACAACTCAGATTCCTGAAAAATCACAAGTGTCACCAACAAACGGAATGTTGATTAAACAGAGTCCAAAAACTTTCCAAAGGGCTGCCTTCTCTGAAGGGATTTCAGACTGTTGCTAGCACAGGTTGGTTAAGCCAAACCTCACTGACGGCTCCATTAGAGATGAGGATGCCCAGTCAGTGCTGTTTTAAAAATGTAAAACACTGGGAGGGAAAAAAACAAATAAAACAATCTACTGTTCCCTAACATATATGGCTTAGCACCCAGAGAAAGCCTCTGCCCCCAAAAGACACTTTCTACATAGGGCTAAGCTTCATTAAATGAGGCGTAATCTTTCATTTTCAGGACATGTCTTTCCTTGCAAGGTCTTTAGAGGCAGAAGTTCCACTTGGATTCTAATACGCATCTCTGTGAGCTCAGCTTCCTGAAAACATACACCTGCTGGGTTCTAGGTTCTTCCTTGCCAGTGACTGGATTCACTACTTCACAGCCACCAGAATCTCACATACACTATTAACATGATGAAAAATACAGCTACTGCTGCAAGTTTGGCGTAAGTGGAACGCATGTTCAAGTACTTCGCATCCTGGCGGTATTTCTTGGACAGACTGGACAAATTGTTAGCCTTCGAATCCAATGCTGTCAAAAAGGAAAAAAGGATAACATCAATTAGTCCCTTAAAGTATTTTATCAAATGTATTAAGACATAAAAATAACCAAAACGAGTGGCACTATTTCAAACCATGAAGCTTAAACTATCATTTTTATTTTAAGGGTACGGTTGCATACACTGATTAACTCGTGATCCTGAAGCACTGTAAAATCTACAATGCATTTTAAAATTATCAGATCAATTTATGTTCAAATTCTTGAGGCTGTATGCAGGCTCTGGCCTCAGACCCTGGTTCAACTCTCAGCTGTACCAGTCACGTGGTATTGGTCAACTCAGCCTCTCTAAGACCCAGCTTCTTTTGTCTATAAAAATAGGGATTATATAGTAACAATAAACATATCATAGGATGCCTGTAAAGTGAGCACAATGCCTACATACAGTAAACACTTGACAAATGTTAGCTGACCATAACTATCTTCATAATCTCTTAATGGTCTAAATCATATTTGCTTATATTTTGACAAATGATAATCCAGGTAAGATAAAAGATGCAGGTAACCAGAAAATTCAAAGAACCAGACACTGAGTATTAAGCTATATCTCAGTGGTGACTGCTACCAAATTTCTAAGACTTTCCACATAGTAAAGACTATTATTATGAAGATAAAGCTATCAGAAATTATATTTTAACAGATATAGGAAAGTTGTATTATAATGAAAATACAATCACAGGTGCTAGAAAACCACCAATATCTACTAAATTAAGCTTTTTAGAATCTTAGGCAAAGTTTTTCTTTTTTCCTATAAGGACATTTGTAATGTCAGTATCTTCTTTTAATTGTTAACTGAGCACTTAGAGAAACAGTCAGATATACACAAGCTAGACTGGGCTTAAAATATATGGCATGTTTTTAATAATAAAAACAAACTCTCAGTTTGGCATAAATAAATTCTAATAAAACTTTTTACTTCTTTAAAATTCTGAAAAACTATATTGCAATCTGAATTTATTTGTTCTTCCTTGGAGAATGCTTTTGGAATATTTGGAGTTGCTTAATAGAGACTGGTTTTGATTGAGAAATGTGGCATTACTTAATAACACAGGCATGCCAGCCATTTCCAAATTAGAATTTGTCCTGTAAGAAAAGCACCTAGTGCAAAAAGCAGTTAAGGGATGAGAAATAGCCATGACAATGCTGCAAGGAATCTTTCCAGCCAGTCTACTAGAATGTACAATCCATTGGACAGAGGTTTTTAACTACTACTGTGTTTATTACTATATTCCCAGTGCCTAGAATGTGATCTGGCATACAGTCAGTGAAAAATACAGTGAAAAATCAATAAATAAATATTTGCTACATGAATCTAAATCTGCTGAGAATAACTGGGCAAGGAAATAAATATTAGGTCATATGAAATAATTAATAGTTAAGAGAATTCCTTTACACTGGAACATTTGGAAACACATAGTATCATAAAGACAAAGTTATTGCTTGGAGAAGTCATTTAGCAAATATTCATGTTATGGGCACCATGAGAAGTGCTAGAGGATACAATTATGATCAAAACATACGTGATCTCTATATTTGTGAAATTTACAGTCTAATAGGGTGACATCTTTGGATAAAAAATAAAACCTATGGCTTAAAAGAAACAGGTATATTTAGGCAGTAAAAAAGGCATAATTTGATCTTGTTAAAAGAACCCACAGGAATTATTCTTGGGTCATAAATGCAAAGTTGATTAGCTCTAAAACTTTAAAACTTAGAAGGAGAAAAAGGTGTAAAAGATGGACTCTTATTACAGAAGCTTAAAGAGGAAGAGAACATTTTTTGAGGTGGCCTAATCTTCCCACTGTCTTCATATATGCTCTGTTCAGCATATGCTTTTTCTTCCTCTTAAAATACCACTCTTCACTCCTTCCTGATCTATCAAAACTCAAGAAATCTTTCCTGTTCATTTATCTACTTCCTTCTACATTTTTATAGCTCTTATTGTCTATAGATCTATATATAATGATTTAAAACTGTCATTCACTGAACATGGAAAAGGACTCCAAAAGCCAACAAATTCTGCCAGGTACTAGCAGTGTAACTTTTATAGTAAGCTACTTTTCTGAGTCTTTGCTTCTTTATCTGTGAAACCGGTTTGATATCACCCACTTCACATGGGATTACTCTAAAGAATAACTAAGATATATGTAAAGTCCTCCTACCATATTGCCTAGCACAATGTAAGTGTTCAACTGATGTTTGTTCCCTTATACTATCTATAAATTACTCTGTGACAATCTTTCTTATCTTCCCAATGACATGAAGTTATTTAAGGGTAGAACTGTACTTCTTTTTTAATCAGCTTATCAGCTTTGTAGCAATCAGCAAAGCACTAGAAGAAAATCCGTTACACTTTTGATAAATTGACCAGTATATAAATTTTGGATTTAAGAAAAATTCCTGTGCTGGTTTACTTTATCCCAAGTAGAACCTGTGAGTCTGTAATGATGAAAATATACACAGACTCACTCATCCAATATTTGATGTTTAAAGAGTTTGAAGCTATATGCTGGGATAACTGCTGACTACAAACATAAAGGTTAAAATCTGCAATTCATAATAAAGGAAAAGCCATTATTCATGAATATGTAACAAGGCTGAATTCAAAAAATACACATTAAGGAAACTACTTGTGATGATTACTGTGAAAGAAATAAAAGAAGTATATGAAATAGATATGAAACACATAAATACTACTTTTAAAAAGTATATGATCTATATGACAAACCCACAGCCAACATTGTCCTCAATGGTGAAAAACTGAAAGCATTTCCACTAAGATCAGGAACAAGACAAGGTTGCCCACACTCACCACTCTTATTCAACATAGTTTTGGAAGTTTTAGCCACAGCAATCAGAGAAGAAAAGGAAATAAAAGGAATCCAAATCAGAAAAGAAGAAGTAAAGCTGTCACTGTTTGCAGATGACATGATACTATACATAGAGAATCCTAAAGATGCTACCAGAAAACTACTAGAGCTAATCAATGAATTTGGTAAAGTAGCAGGATACAAAATTAATGCACAGAAATCTCTGGCATTCCTATACACTAATGATGAAAAATCTGAAAGTGAAATCAAGAAAACACTCCCATTTACCATTGCAACAAAAAGAATAAAATATCTAGGAATAAACCTACCTAGGGAGACAAAAGACTTGTACGCAGAAAATTATGACACTGATGAAAGAAATTAAAGATGATACAAATAGATGGAGAGATACACCATGTTCTTGGATTGAAAGAATCAATATTGTGAAAATGACTCTACTACCCAAAGCAATATACAGATTCAATGCAATCCTTATCAAACTACCACTGGCATTTTTCACAGAACTAGAACAAAAAATTTCACAATTTGTATGGAAACACAAAAGACCCCGAATGGCCAAAGCAATCTTTTTTTTTTTTTTTTTTTTTTTGCAGTACGCAGGCCTCTCACTGCTGCAGCCTCTCCCGTTGCGGAGCACAGGCTCCGGACACACAGACTCAGTGGCGATGGCTCACGGGCCCAGCCGCTCCGCGGCATGTGGGATCCTCCCAGACCGGGGCACGAACCCGTGTCCACTGCATCGGCAGGCGGACTCTGAACCACTGCGCCACCAGGGAAACCCCCAAAGCAATCTTGAGAATGAAAAACGGAGCTGGAGGAATCAGGCTCCCTGACTTCAGACTATACTACAAAGCTACATTAATCAAGACAGTATGGTACTGGCACAAAAATAGAAAGATAGATCAATGGAACAGGATAGAAAGCCCAGAGATAAACCCACGCACATATGGTCACCTTATCTTTGATAAAGGAGGCAGGAATGTACAGTGGAGAAAGGACAGCCTCGTCAATAAGTGGTGCTGGGAAAACTGGACAGGTACATGCAAAAGTATGAGATTAGAATGCTCCCTAACACCATACACAAAAATAAGCAGAAAATGGATTAAAGACCTAAATGTAAGGCCAGAAACTATCAAACTCTTAGAGGAAAACATAGGCAGAATACTCTGTGACATAAATCACAGCAAGATCCTTTTTGACCCACCTCCTAGAGAAATGGAAATAAAAACAAAAATAAACAAATGGGACCTAATGAAACTGCAAAGCTTTTGCACAGCAAAAGAAACCATAAACAAGACCAAAAGACAACCCTCAGAATGCGAGAAAATATTTGCAAATGAAGCAACTGACAAAGGATTAATCTGCAAAATTTACAACCAGCTCATGCAGCTCAATAACAAAAAAACAAACAATCCAATCCAAAAATGGGCAGAAGACCTAAATAGACATTTCTCCAAAGAAGATATACAGACTGCCAACAAACACATGAGAGAATGCTCAACATCATTAATCATTAGAGAAATGCAAATCAAAACTACAATGAGGGCTCCCCTGGTGGCGCGGTGGTTGAGAGTCCGCCTGATGATGCAGGGTACATGGGTTCGTGCCCTGGTCCAGGAAGATCCCACATGCCACGGAGCGGCTAGGCCCATGAGCCATGGCTGCTGGGCCTGCATGTCCAGAGCCTGTGCTCCGCAACGGGAAAGGCCACAGCAGTGAGAGGCCCGTGTACCGCAAAAAAAAAAAAAAAAAACTACAATGAGATATCATCTCACACCAGTCAGAATGGCCATCATCAAAAAATCTAGAAACAATAAATGCTGGAGAGGGTGTGGAGAAAAGGGAACACTCTTGCACTGCTGGTGGTAATGTGAATTGGTACAGCCGCTATGGAGAACAGTGTGGAGGTTCCTTAGAAAACTACAAATAGAACTGCCATACGACCCAGCAATCCCACTACTGGGCATATACCCTGAGAAAACCATAATTCAAAAAGAGTCATGTACCAAAATGTTCATTGCAGCTCTATTTACAATAGCCAGGAGATGGAAACAACCTAAGTGTCCATCATCGGATGAATGGATAAAGAAGACGTGGCACATATATACAACGGAATATTACCCAGCCATAAAAAGAAACAAAATTGAGTTATTTGTAGTGAGGTGGATGGACCTAGAGTCTCTTATACAGAATGAAATAGTCAGAAAGAGAAAGACAAATACCGTATGCTAACACATATATATGGAATCTAAGAAAAAAAAATGTCATGAAGAACCTAGGGGTAAGACGGGAATAAAGACACAGACTTACTAGAGAACAGACTTGAGGATATGGGGAGGGGGAAGGGTAAGCTGTGACAAAGTGAGAGAGTGGCATGGACATATATACACTACCAAACGTAAAATAGATAGCTAGTGGGAAGCAGCTGCATAGCACAGGGAGATCAGCTCGGTGCTTTGTGACCGCCTAGAGGGGTGGGATAGGGAGGGTGGGAGGGAGACGCAAGAGGGAGGACATATAGTGATATATGTATATGTATAGCTGATTCACTTTGTTATAAAGCAGAAACACAGCATTGTAAAGCAATTATACTCCAATAAAGATGTAAAATAAAAAAAGTATATGCTCACATTAAACATTTAGGTAACATTTAAGCATTAGGTAAATATATATATTTTTAGGTAAATTAGTACACATACATACATATAACACATTACGTGCTAAAAAACATTACATATGTAAGTGCTTTAAGAATTGGAAGGACAAAAGAGATTAATGCATTGTGGGATATAAGGATCAGGTAAGGCTTTTTTGAAGAGAGAGTTCTTATCTAGATCCTAAAGAAGGTCCAGGATGATAAGGACACTGCCCTGGCTGAGGCAGAATGTTTGTGAACTAGGGAGAATGAGAGATGTTTGCCATCTCCTTTTTTTCCAGTATAGAGAACACAGTGCCTTGCACATTACAAGTACTCAATTAATAATGACTGAATGAATGAAAAGTAGGTGGAGATGAGACTAGACCTTATCTTGTAGTCACAGATTTTAAAAGTTTTTCAGCAGAGGAATGCCTTGATGAAAATGGCATTTTATAACATTTGATCTGGCAGCAGTAAAGTCTCCCAAAGTGGCTACTCAGCAAACTATTGCAATAAATCTTTGACAATTTCCTCTCATTCTTCTTTTCATTTCCCTTAACTTACGTGTTTCTGTAAATATTGATTTAATTTTGTAAATATCTTGGAAACAGTAATTGCTTCTGATATGGAAAGAGACTACATTGTTCCAACTCAATAGAAACTAACCACACTAGGAAGAAACATATATATTGGAAGCTTGCAATGTAATCCATTTTTGAAAGATGAATTCTTAACAGTACTAGATAGAATCTGACAGCATAAAAGGTATTCCCAAATAAGCTATCCTTGCCTATGGAATAAGAGCCACTTATTCATAAGACTCATACTGCTTTTAGAGACCTGAGAGTGCTTCTCCCCGTTGTAGCACTTCTTCAATATTGGCCACCATGATCCTCTGCACATCTTGCAATTCAGTGTTGATGGAGCCTAGGTTTCTCCGAGCACGACTGTCAATGTAAAGCTTCTTGGTTTTCTGAATGTAGGTATCTAGAATGATGAAGAAAAGTGACTGTTAACAACTTCTTTCGTGTCCATCAAAGAAGTAGGAAAGAGTAAATTCTGAGTTTCGTCCTGGATCTGCAACTGTTCGTGATTAACCAAGCTTTTGAATGAGTATCAATGGGACAGGCGTTTCCCAAAATACTACTACAAAATTGCATGCTCATTCATTTTTGCCAATGTCTATATAATGCAAAACTATGAAAAGAATGATTATTAAAGATTATATTTTCAACTTTTAGAAAAACTGTTAAGATGTGTGTGCTTGATACCCTTCATTTGCCTCTAGATCTCCTCTCCACCCTTCTGGGCCTGCTTTCTGCCTGCAGGAAGCTGACCTGCATAGATTACATCAATGGGTTCTTTGCCCTCTAGCTTCCAGTTAGGTTCAGCCAATGGGGGAGCCCCAAGAGTACGGAAGAAGGGGAGTGGATAGTGATATCAAAGTATTTATTCCCCTAGCTCCTCCCCGAGAAGTCATCTTGGGCTGGCAGTATACCTCTACCAAAAGTTACTGCTCCTCTCAAATGGGCCTTTTCCATAAATTTTCTCCTTCCTAGTTCCAGAAACTGCTTTCTCTTATCCATTCAGGCTTAGGGTTGACAACAATTACCATGCTACTGGTCTCAGGTTACTGTACCTTACAGTTCATCTATAACCCATTCATATCTCTGTATATAAATTCTTTAAGCTAATTTGAGTATACCAACTATTTCCTGTGTGACCTTGATACAGCAGTCTTATTTTTTTATTGGGTTTACTGAACCGCTACTGTCTACAAAAATAAAATTTGCAAAACCAGACATTATGAAAATTAGCACTTGGAGAGATTATAGTTTTGAAACACTGGAATGCTTTGCTAGATTTCTTTATTTCTAAAAAGCAAGAGGACCCATTTATCTAGCAAACTCAAAACACTTCAGAAATTCAGAGATAGTAAAACCAATTTTTTTTTTAACTAAAAATGTCAGTGATGTAGTCTAATCATACTTGTTCTCACTTCCTCTACTTAAAGGCCATTTCCTTTGATCTATTGCCATCAGATACTTTACCAGATCTGACCAGTAATGAGTCTTTCTATAATTCTTATACAAATATGGACACCCATGCTCACTACTTCTGCATGTAGTAAATGTTATGCCCCAATACCATATATCCTCTAGTACTTAAATTAGAGGATCTCGTTCACCATTCCTTCTGATTTCCATAAAATGAGTCCCACTGTGAGTATGTGAGTGTGTGTGTGGTGGGGGAGGTGAGGAGGTTGGGTTGGGGGGAAAAAGAACTGTTATTACATGTCAATCTAGATCTTTAGACACAGTTTTTTACCCAAATGAAGAATCAAACTAAATAACAAAAAAGAGCAAAGGGCAACAAGTTCTATGAGGAAAAAATCAAAAGACCAGAGCAAATTACTTATGAGAAGGAAGCCTCATTCATTCAAAAGGACAAAAGACATGGACTAGGAGGGAGAATCCAAAACTTCAGTAGGTAAGCATAAAAAAAAAAAAAAATGTGTCAAAATTATAGCAATAGCTTCTGCATATCGACTACTCCCTTGATAGAGAGGTGATGCGCAAAAACGTACCGAACTCAATAAAGGAATAGGGTCTAGACACAGTTGGCACCTTCTTCCCATGCTGTTCATCAAACTCCGAATGTAAATCTTCTAGGTAGGCAAAAGCCAACTTTTTAGGGAAGGCAGCTTCACACAGAACCAAATAACACACCCCCTGTTCAATAATGTAGCTGCAGAGACAAAAAAAAGCAAGAAAAAGTTGTTTGCAGATTAACAACACCTCCAACAATCTGAAATAGACTCTCAGTGCCATACAAACCTTTGTTTTGTTTTTTTTTTGGCCATGCCACACAGCTTGTGGGATCTTAGTTCCCCATCCAGGGATTGAACCTGGGCCCTTGGCAGTGAAAGTGTGGAGTCTTAACCACTGGACCACCAGGGAATTCCCTATAAAAACTTTTGAAAATATTCTAGCCCAAGCCCTTTGAGGCTAACTAAATCAGAAAGTCAATTTCAACCCAAAAATCACTGGAATCAGAAAGCAAACATCTTCCCATTATTAGAAGTATATTCCAAAAAGAGTATTTAGACATATTTATTCATTACATAATTCTTCAACTAAAATATCTTAATACATAAGACTTTTTCTTGAAAACTCGGAGTTGTGACTCCATCTACCCTTTGATTATGTGTGGCAAACAAGTATATACACATTTAAATTTCTTCCAGCTGTAAGAAAAATAGTGGAATTGGAAATTTTTGTGGATACTTAAAAGTTGGAAGTTAATGTCACAATATTTACTGGGTACAGAAAATAATATCAGGACTAATAATATTCCCGAATTTCCAGGATA
The DNA here is from genome assembly GCF_964270905.1 of Leucopleurus acutus. Lineage (NCBI taxonomy): Eukaryota > Metazoa > Chordata > Mammalia > Artiodactyla > Delphinidae > Leucopleurus > Leucopleurus acutus. Next base: position 87,705,673 of record NC_139143.1, on the reverse strand, counting down.
GGAGAACTCTGTATTGACTGCAAATTGTTCAATAACAGAACTGACTCCTCTTGTGAGAGTGAGCTCCCTGGCAGTCTGGAAGAGGCTATATAACTACATGTCTGAGATAGTTTTGGAAAGAGGTTAGGTTACTCAGTGGTATTCAAACTTTTTAGCCATAGTACTCTTTATTTCAGCAAAAATTATATCCAGAAGACTAATATGTACAGCAAATAAGATGAGAAGTTCTTTAGCTTAAGTAGGAGTTTAAGGGCCCAAAGCATTACACATACCCCCACCCCTGTCCTTTCTATGTCTTTCCTCAGGCATCCTATGACTCCACAGAGCATAGTTCATAGTCTATTATATTATATGATCTCTCATGCCCTTTAAAATAATAATAATAACAACAACAATAATAACAATAATAATAATACTGCTGTCTTATTTCTTGCTTGGGCACCTAAATTAACCAGTCTCCTTGCCTTCAGTCTAGACCATCTTCTAAACCACTAGCTTTATTCCTAAAAAGTAAATATGATATTGCTTAAAAACTCTAGAGGTTCCCTACTACCTATAAAATAAAATCATACACCTTGGTATAGTATTCGGAGCCCTCCAAAACAAGTGTAGGCTGCTTTCCATCATATATCCTAACACACCGAACAACATGTTGTTCTCCAATAAGCTAGGTTCTTTCACATGCTCGTGGACTTCTGCTTATATTGTTTTTTTCTAACTATAATATTCTTTTATGTACCTGGAGAAACCTTGTTCATTTTCATATGCTCAATTCTACTATAATTTTTTCTGTGAAATTTCTCTCTATTCTCCCTCCCTCTTTCCCCTTTCCTGAAACTTACTCTCTATAAATGGGAATTTATTGCTTTCCTCTCTCTGCTCTACAGCACTTCTTGTCCTAAGGTATTACAGTATAGTTGTTTGTGTATATGTCTCTCTCTGCTAATAAGAGGATAAGGTAAAACATTACAGGCAAGACTTAATACACTGTCTGACAAAGAACAAATCTTTAATAAACAGTTCTTGGATGGAAATAAAGGAAGAGATGAGATTATAAAGAACCAAGCAGAAGAAAATCTCTCTTCAATTCCATGAGATCTTCCCTACATCTTTTTTGTTCCTAACCCATGGTAGAGATAAAAATACTATATAATGAAGTGCCTCTAATATTTTTTGATATTGAAATACCTTACAAAATTTAATATTCACTACTTTATTAACCAATAGGCCAGGGTTCTGTTTTGGTTTTGATTCTTTATACTTGTTTGCTTGTTCTTGATGAGTAAAGGGTTTGTTTGTTTGAGTTAAACAGAGCAGGTTCTTCCCAGGTCTATATTATCTTGGTATCTGCGTTCCTAACATAGTAAGGATTATTTAGCTTATTCTTTTTTATTTTCACCTGATCTTCTTGCCCTCTCTTTTCTTGTTTAATCCTTCCTGTTTTATCAATTTCAAACTTGACATGTATTAAACATTTAATACCAATTATTTGCAGATAATCTGAAATCCAGTAAAGTTGCTTTGATCCCTCTCTCAGCTGTATGCATTTTCTATAACCACTGATTAGATGCCCTTAAATTATCTTTTATAATTTTCTTTTTTCTAAATAAAAACTAACACTTATTGACTATTCTCTATGTGCCAGACAAGATGTTAAGTGATATACATGGATTCTCTCATAATCCTCACAAAACTATGATCCCCTATTTTATAGAGGAAACTGAGGCCCAGAGAAGTACATGTGAATTGCTCAAGGTTACATTGCCAGTAAATGTTTGAGCAAGGGTAATAACCTACATGTGTCTGGCTCCAAGAAGCTCCCAAAGCAAAAGTTACCTATTACTGCATGATATGTATAGCATTTACTAGACACAGGATAACAGGTTGAATTATTGTATGGAAATTGAATAAAGAAACCAAGATTTCAGTTTTGCAGAATTAGAGCCAGGAAAGTTGCTTCCATGGAGCAACTATAGTTTTAAAGTTACCTTTACTTTTAAAAAAGTTCCCATTCTTATCAGGTGTTACTTGTATTTACTGTATTTCATATTTAAATAATCACAAAGAAATCAGGACTATACTCACTGAAAAGTCATGGCACCAGCTTCCAAGGTGCATCTGGTAGGGGACTGTTCATTCAACTTTCGAAAGAGTTGCTTAGCCTGACTCTGGTACTGTTGAAGGTCCCGGCCAGACTGAAAGAAGACACCTTCATTTAAGAATTTTCCACCAAAAAAGCACTACCAATTTGTGAGAAGCATCATATTTTGAGGACACTATGTGAATACGGTCCTTCATTTACAGGTTAGTAAGATTTATTTTAACAAAATAAAAGTGGCCTATTTTAGAGAAAAAAGGAGGACCAAATCCCGAGTTTTTCAACAAAGTCACAATAGTTATTTACTATAAAGCAAAAGTGTACTCCTTGAGGCACTCTTTCAATCCAGTGTTCTTTCCACTATTAGGTCAGTGCCCTCCTCCTAACCCATTTCACTTGCACAGTTACTGGCAGAGAACTGTACAACATGTTCCATACTCAGGGGAAAGTCCTGGGAACCACAGACTGAATGAATCATCTCATTTTTGTGCTGAAATATCAAGCAAAATCTTCCATAAAGTGTTACAGTACTGAGCATTTAAGCAAAACTGTGTGCACCCATGACTGCAAATTATTATGAACACTATAACTGCAATTAGGTAAAAATGAATAAGAGCACGGACAAAGATTGGAAAGTCCAATATACTTTACTAAATAAATCTATTTGGTTCCTGAGTTTGGATAGCAAAAGTCTGGGTAGCAAGGGGTATGTTCATAAAAAAATGAAAATAATAACATTTGGATGATAGAGTTACAGGCAATATTTTCCTAAACAATTTCTAAATGATTTTACAATATTTTTTAAAGAGAGGAAGAAGTCTACTGGGGGAAACAGCAATGTCATTTCAAAAGGAGAAAATCATACCTCAATAACCTACTAGATCCAAAATGGAAAAGAAGTGCATGAAGAATGGGAAGCAAATATACATTACTTATTCATCCACATACTGGGGGAAACAAACAAATAACTTTTGCCATGTGATGGGAAGGAATTATTTTATTTTGGATTATTTAGTTTGAATTGAAAGATCTAACACTGTCTCTCCTTGGTAGATGTTTAATAACTAAATGTTTAAATAGAAAAGTGTTTACACAGGGTTCTCCTAGGGATTGGACCTATGGTATAACTATGAGAAAGTACAAAGTGAAACTTAAAATTCCAGATGGTGAACCACTGAGCTGAGAGTAAAATCAGTCAAGGAAGCAATGATAAAATCGTGTAACTGGCAGATAAATGTACAAGTATAGGATTCTAAGCTATATTTAAAATAGTGAACTGGAAGTGCAAATCAAAACCACAATGAGATATCACCTCACTCCTGTTAGAATGGCTATTATCAAAAAGACAAGAAATAACAAGTGTTGGTGAGGCTGTGGAGAAAAGGGAACCCTTGTGAACTGTTGGCGGGAATGTAAATGGATGCAGCCACAATGAAAAACAGTATGGAGGTTCCTCAAAAAGTTAAAAATAGAACTATGACATGATCCAGCAATTCCACTTCTGGGTATTTATCTGAAGAAAACGAAATACTAATTTAAAAAGATATATGCATCCTATGCTCACTGCAGCATTATTTACAATAGCCAAGATATGGAAATAACCTAAGTGTTCATCAACAGACAAATGGATAAAGAAGATGTGGTATATATACACAATGAAATACTATTCAGCCATTAAAAAAGACTGGAATCCTGCTCAAATAACAAGCTCATATATAGAGAATGGACTGGTGACTGCCAGAGGGGAGGTGGGTCGGGGAGTGGGCGAAATGGGTGAAGGGAATCAAAAAGCACAAACTTCCAGTTATAAAATAAGTCATGAGGATATAATGTACAGCATGGTGACTATAGTTAATAATACTGTATTGCATTATTTGAAAGTTGTTAAGACAGTAAAACTTAAATGTCCTCATCACAAGAAGAAAAAAGAATAAAAATTTTCGTAACTATTTTTTCATGATGGAGGGTAACTAGACTTATTGTGGTGATCATTTCACAGTGTCTACAAATATTGAATCACTATGTTGTACATCTGAAACTAATATAATGTTATATGTCAATTATAACTCAAAATAAGATAAAATAAAAAAATTAAATGGTGAACTGGAAATTTCAATATAAATAAGGAAGTAAATAAGCATGAGGTGAACCAGGGGAGTTAGGCAGAGACCACTAGAAGTATCAATTTGTAGTTTAACACTGTTTTTATGGCAACGATTTGGTATAAGTCTGTTCACTTGAGAAATACTCCTACATTAACATGTATATGTATATTGTTATATATTAACAATACTTTGTAATAATTAACATTATAATGTATATTAACGTTATCATATTAAACAGTATTACTAATCTATATATTGTTTTTCTCTTGACTGGTCAGCCAGTTGGGGCGAGTGAATACCCTCACATGCTTTGAACTAGTGCACAATATCCTATGTTCCTAAATTTGAGTGGTACTTGTCAATCTGTTGGCTTCACCAATGTTGTTATGTGGCATTCCGAAGATATCTGACCCCACAACAGTAGATTAAAGGGATGCAAACAAAGTTGGAGACGCTACTAAAGTGCCAAGAAATAATACCAACATAGACCAATGATTTTCAACCTTGGCTTCACACAAGAATCACCTAGAATTCTTTTTTTTTTTTTTGCGGTACGCGGGCCTCTCACTGTTGTGGCCTCTCCGGTTGCGGAGCACAGGCTCCGGACGTGCAGGCTCAGCGGCCGTGGCTCACAGGCCCAGCCGCTCCGCGGCATGCAGGATCTTCCCGGACCGGGGTGCGAACCCGTGTCCCCTGCATCGACAGGCGGACTCTCAATCACTGCGCCACCAGGGGAGCGCACCTAGAATTCTTAAAATAACTACTCCTGCTCAATCTCCACCCCCAAATCAATTAAATCAGTGTCTCAGAGGTGTTCATAAAATAACCACAACCATAAATGTTAATTATAAGTTTTTTGACAGCTAAAGGCAGGTGAGCAGCTTAAAGGAACTAGTTAAATAAATACATGGCAAATAAAAAGAATGAAATTCTACCATTTGCAACAAAATGGATGAACCTAGAGGGTATTATGCTTAGTGAAATAAGTCAGAAAAAGACAAATACTGTATGTTATCACTTATAGGTGGAATCTGAAAAATAAAACAAATGAATGAATATAACAAATCAGAAACAGACTCGCAGATATAGAGAACAAACTAGTGGCTACCAGTAAGAAGAGGGGAGGGAAGAGGGGCAAGACAGCAGTAGGGGGGGATTAAGAGGTACAAACTACTATGTATAAAATAAAAAAGCTACATGGATATATTGTGCGGCACAGGGAATATAGCCAATATTTTATAACAACTTTAAAATGAAGTATAATCTATAAAAATATTGAATCACTATATTCTAAGTGTGAAACTAATATAATATAGTAAACCAACTACACTTCAATTAAAAAAAAAGAAATGGCAAAAAACTGTCAGTGAAATGAAGATTAGCACAAATCCTTTGACTTTATAAGAGGCACTGTAAATACTACTGCAATCTGAGAGAAAGAGACTAACAACTGTACGACCTACAAGAAACTATGGCCAAAAGCATGCTACAATTTCAGGAATTTACAATGAACAAAGCAGTGACCGCCAATGTATAACACTGGGGACATATCTACATAGGAATTACAGCACGCCAACCAACACTTTACAATGCTGGTTCAGTTGGCATTACCATTCCTGGCAGCATGATGCTGGCACAGTCTTCCTGGTAGTTATTTTGACAATATGTATTAGAAATTTAAAAATTTTGCATAATGTTTTATCCAACAATTCCACATCTTCTAACACAACACTGTAAAGCAATTACACTCCAATTAAGATGTTAAAAAAAATAACATATGGTATATATTTATATAATGGAATACTACAGAGCCATTAAAATGATGCTGTGTAATATTTAATGATATGAGAAGATATTCATTATACACTAAGTGAAAAAAATTAGGTGGAACAGTATTACAGTATTACCGATTATTTGATTTTAAACACACACACAAAGATTAAGGTTAGACATCAAGTGGATATAACTTAAGTAGGGATTACTTAATTTTACCACTACTTTTAATGGTCAAAAAAAAATCACCATTAACTTTTTGGTCGTTTTGTTTGTACATATTTACTGAATTTTCTACAATAATCAGAAATTAATTTTATAATGGGAAAATTATTCATTCATCCATTCCTATTTACTGCGTATTTGTACCCACAATATTAGGACTTGGGGCCAATAAGGGGAGGGGCTAGGATTTGAACAATGTTAGGACTTGGGGCCAATAAGGGGAAGGGCTAGGATATGAACCCAGGCAGTCTAGCTCTGAAGCCCCTGCTCCTAAGCATGCTGTATCACCTGTATAATTAAAATTGCTTCAGTAATGGTAGATCCACCTTCTAGGTGATATCTTACTATTTAATATTAAATCTAATTCATAGGAAATGCTCAAGAAACCATATGGCAGCTCTGATCTAGATCTCACATAACAACATAATCATGGCTTTACAGATAAACCCTAGGTTCACTTTTAAGATTACAGTCACAAAGGGCTCACAGTCAGCCAGTCTATCTAAAAATAGTTAGATTAGATGTCCTAATTCTGTTTTCTACTTCATCTAGAACAGACTTGATGAAACTTATATACAGTATAATGAAGACAGCTGTTAGCAATCCAATAATGAAGTAGATGTGAATGTCTACACAAATTCTGAAACTAATTTGAGATCATCAGTATATTTAGGATGTGGTTCTGTATACAAAATGCAGGAGGTACAGGGTAGTAAATTGCCACACAACCACAATCCTTTTTATTGCTGTCACCTATGACTGCTGAACAAGCAGTTGTATCAAATGCCATCTTTTGCCTTTATAAGAATGTTTAGCTAAGCTCTTATCATTTGTAAATTCCTGTTGAACTCTATTGATCAAAGGCCAGGGGCACCAAGAACCAACCATTTTCTTCTAACAGCAATAACCGTAAGGTGATTAATCAACCCTCAATGATTGGGCGAGTGCGCCAGTTTAACTGTACAAAAGACTATCTGATTCTTGGGAGTTCCCTGCCCTGTACTCAGTTATATCTAACACCTGAAGAGAATATGGTTCATTTTGAGGTAGAACAGAAAGGTAGATAAAGAAATTGCAAACATCTGAAAAGGAGAAATACATCAGAAAGGAAGAAATAGATAGAATATCAGAGAGTCTAGGTTGGAAAAGAAAAGTTCATCTGTCTACCTGTCTTAGGCCTACATTTCTAGTTATAGCACAGAGGAAACAGTGCATAAGATACTCTGTATCTTTTTTTTTTTAACGCTCTATTGTATTATTTGAATAATTGTTCATCTCCAGTGAGAAGACAGTTTGTACAAGGACTAGCATCTAGTAACCACCTAAGATATGGTATCTGTTATCAATGTAAATAATTGAAAGAATACATTGAATTATTTGGCCCGGACAATTAGGGTACTTAACTATAAAACTATTTGATCAAGATATCCATTTCTTACAAAGTTATTTCCAGACTCCTAAGAAGTAAATACATTACTAAAATGTCTTAGAACAAGTGAAGCAGTTAGGTACTAAGCCTGTAGTGTAGAATCAAATAGATATTGATTAAAAAGAACAAACTAGTGGTTACCAGTGGGGAGAGGGAAGGGAAGACGGGCATGCTAGGGGTAGGGGATTACGAGGTACAAACTACTCTGTATAAAATAAATAAGCTACAAGGATATATTGTACAGCACAGGGAATATAGCCAATATTTTATAATAATTACAAACGTGTATAACTATAAAGGAGTATAACCTTTAACAATTGTGAATCACTATGTTGTACATCTCAAACTTATATAATATTGTGAATCAACTGTATCTTAATTAAAAAAAAATTATTTTTTTAACCAAAACAGTGGTTCTCAACCAGGGGTGATTTTGCCCCTCCTCCCCGCAGGTGACATGCAGCAATGTCAGGAAATATTTTTGGTTGTCACAACTAGACGGAGGGTGGTGGCAGTGCTATTGGCATATAAGGTGTAGAGGCCAAGGATGCTGCTAGACATCCTACAATGCACAGGACAGTTTTCCCACAACAAAGAATTATCCATTCCAAAATGTCAACAGTGCCGAAGTTAAAAAACCCTGATGAAAGAACTATCAAATCACTATGTTATGTACCTGGAACTAACATAGTGGTTGTAGGTTAACAGGGAAGGAAGGAAGGGAAAAAAAGGAGGCAGGGAGGAACCCTGGTGAAAAATTCTGTTGTGCTACTTATTAGCTGTGCGACCTTGAGCAAGAGACCTATGCTCTCTTAGCCTCAGAGATTCCTTATCTATAAATGGGGATAATAATAGTACCTATCCTAATAGTTGGTATGAAGATTGAATGAAATCATGCATTTAACAGGCTTAACACAATGGGTGGTATGTAGTAGGCACTCTATAAATGTTCTGTATACTATTATAATAGTAAAAATAAGTCAAAGATTCATATTTTTGCAGATATTAAAAGTTTTGGAAAGACGTTATCATTCAAAGTCAAAATTCCTAAAGGAAATCACTATGGAATTACAATCACAAAAATATTTCTGTGTAAAATATCTTTCCTTGTCAATTAAACAAAGCAACCCATCTTGGTAAACTGATACCTAATTTGGAATTAAGAAACACACAGTAATAAATCAACTAATTTTTTCAATGAAGTATGAAGGCAGAGAATAAGAGCCTACTGATATATGGACTTTCAAATCCAATTTATATTCTTTGCCCACATTGGAATTCAAAGCAATAGCTGGAAAACTGACCAGATTTCTGTCCCTTTGGGAAAACTACTTCTTAATCAAACTACATATCCTTCAAGGAAAATTTCCCCCACACCATCTCCCTTGTTTCAAATCATGTTCCTGCATTCATTGTAACAATTTCACTCCTTCTGCACAGTCCTGGAAAATGTTTAACATTGGACAAGAGAAAAATATTTCACAATTGAAAATTCAGGGTGTGCTATAATTTTCAAATTTTATCTCAACTTAGACTTTGTCTTGTGGAATAAATAGAAAATGTTTCACTTAGCATGACCTGCTAAGCAACTTAGCAACTTCACAATCTGTATCATTACTCTCCTAGAAGTGAAAGTAAACATATTTCCAAATCAAACCTAAAACGGCATATAACCAAATAGAAGCTTTCCTAATTAGGAAACACTACCATTGGCTTAGATGTCATTTCTTCTGGGAACACTTTCCTGAGGTCCAAAAATCAATTTAGATACCTTTTCCATGTTCAACCACAGAAACTTCTTCCTATTCCATAGCAGTTATACTACATTATAATTGTTAGTTATCTGGTTTCTCCACTGAACTGTAAGCTCCATGAAAGTAAGGACTATGTTCCCCAAACCCCTGCATTAACACCATGCTTGGCACATCTGATGTGTTTAATGAGGTTTTTTTTTTTTCATGAATATATGAATGAAAAGTTCAAAAAAATGTGCAAAATATTCATCTTTTTTTAGGCCTTGAGGTTTTGTTTTTTTTTTAATTATATTACTTGGGTTGTATGATAAAGTAAGATAAAGTTGAACACTTTAAATAAATTATATAAATTTCATTCTCAGCCTCCTTTCTTCAGGAACTTCCTGACCTTGCTCCAGGAACTTGTCTCACACCAGAAATTTGCCTTGTGATTTTAAGGCACAAAGCCTCTTCCTCTCAAGCTATCTAGAGGTTTTGTTTTGTTTCTTTAATCAACGTAATACATTTTTGAGCACCTACTAGCACAAGGCTGCTATTGTAAAAGCTATGGGAAACACATAGATGACTAAGATTTCTCGTTTGCCTGCTAGGAAACTTTGAAAGACAAAGGCAAAATTGTAAAATAAAGGTACAGAGCATTACAGGAATATAACACAAGGGTTATAATTCCAACAACAGAAATTTAGTAAGGCTTATTGGAGGTGGGAATTAGGCATAACTTTGAAAGAAGGTACTGTACTGAACTTCAAACAGGTGCATACATGTAGCAATAATACCTCATCTGCTTTCACTAGATGTCAGTAAACTAGGTCAAGGATCAGGTACTACGAAAAGAGGACTTAGGAGCTGATTTTTCCCAGGACCTGTCAGTCAGCCTTATTAACAGCAAAAAAAAAAAAAAAAAAAAGAAAGAAGAATTCTTGAATTTTAACAAAGTCCCTAAAGAATTACAGAACACTGGATAATCACAATCAGCCAAACCTATCCCTTCTCCAGAGAATTTTTCTAAAAAGAAACAGGTAACACAAAAATCTACCTCCGCCTTCAGGCAAGATTTATTCTAACAGAGATTTATTCTAACAAGACTTATTTTTCTCCACTGCCAAAAGAGGAAAAGCACTTCAGAGGGGTCAGAAACGCCTGGGAGGCCATAAGGGTCTCCCGCGTCCTAAGGAGGAATCCCGTGCTGAGAGCACAGCGCTCTGACAGGAACTTGGGGTCCCGGGGATCTAGCAGCTCACCTGTTCGTCCTCCTGCATCGAGGCGGCCAACGGGAGCCCGTCCGCCACTCGGGCGATCATCGTGAGCAACACCATCTTCACAGGCTACGGAAACTCAGCACTGGCCCGGACGGCCGTAGATGCGTCTTAACTTGCTCCGCCGCGACAACAGTTATACCTCTACCTCAGTTCCCAAAGACCCAGCTGCTCGCGTCTCCGATTCCCGCTGAGGTGGCCGGAAACAAGCTCCAGAGCTCTCCACTACCGGTCCTCAGAATTGGCTTCCCACCGAGAACCACAGCTACAGCACACAAGTTCCGCCGTATCTCCTTCCACCTTCAGAAACTTCCAAGGCCCCGCCCACTTTTCTGGATTTCCAGCTTCGAATAAGCCTTGACGGGCATGGCACACAAACTGAAATAGAATTTTCTAGTTTCTGATACTTTAAGCTTGGGGAGAGGGCTGGGAATGAGGGTGGGAATTAATGGGTACTTAGATGAAGGGTATATGAAAAAACTGACAAGCTATATACCGGTATTTTCATATTTTATTTTTTATATTGTATATCCTGTACAAAATATTTTCTGTATTTGTATATTTCTAGGAAGAGATTTTTGTCTGTGTGTGTGCATGTTGTTTTGGGTTTTTTTGCTTGTTTATGCTGTATCCCCAGGTCCTTGAACAGTTTCTGGTAAAAAAGTATTAATTGCATGTGTGAATAAATGACCAAGTTACAGGACCTCAGAAATCACCTAGCTCAGTCACCCTTCCAAAAGCTGTGATCTATGGTGATAGGTAGCAGGACAGCCTTGCAAAACTTCCAGTAACTGCATTCACTCCCTATCAGAGCAACCTCTAGACAATTCCACTTGAGGAAGTGTTATCATCTCTTTTTTCTTTGGTGTCCCTATCTCTAAAATGAGAATATTATCTGCCTCTCAGGATATTTGTGATTATTTAGCAAGAAAGTGTAGGTGCACACATTTTGTAAACTAAAAAAGAAGTTATATAAATGTTGTATTTTATTATTTATACTAGTAACTACACCTTATTAAGCACTAATTGGTGTTTGCATTAATAGAAACACTGCTAAGTGCTTTAGGGATACTAGTTATTTAACCAAACAACTCAGCAATGTTATTTAATATTAGGTCCCCACTTTGAGTTGGAGAAAAAGCCTCAGAGAGTAATTTTATTTTATTTTTTTTAGAGAGTAATTTTTTTAAGGTGACACAGCTAGTAGTAATGGGAACAGGATTTGAGCTGAGGCTGAACTCCAAAACCTATGCTCTTAATCCTGATATGACATTGTCTTAACATTTAACCATAGGTTAAAGAGTTCATGCTTTTGTTACCTTTTCTACAACTCTACAGGTACTAGGAGAAAACTAGTATTATTTCTGGAGAGGATTTTTGGAGGAAGACCTAATGATTGACTCCACACAAAAGATGAAGGACGGGGATACAGACAAGACAAAAAAACTGATGGTGCTATTAACAGAGACAGTGAGAAAGTGAAACAGAAAGCAATCCTTGTGTATACGGGAGCCTAAGCTGGTAAAATCATATCTTACATTTAGAATAGCTCACAGATGTAACCTGATCTAACTTCCCTTCCAACCAGCCAACAAGGACATGTCTTCTACCACTGTCTCAAATTATGGTCACTCAGCCTCTGCTGCAACAATTCCAGTAATGAGAAATTAATAATACAAGTATTTTAACTAAGGGTATGGCAATGTGGATGAGAGAAGCAGAGAGAGAATGCATGGAGAAGCAAATTTGGAGCAAGAATCCCAGCCTCTTTCCGGTTCCTGAATCTAGGCTCTTCCCAAGGCCCATTGTTTGCCTGAAACCTGACAACAGCACTGTGAAATGGGTCAAATTCAAGAATCTTGGAGCTTGTAAACGTTGTACTGGGGGGAAAAAAAAAGGTAAACAGAAATTTGAATATCAGAGCTAACAGCAAATTCTTACAACTTACAAAGAAACCGAGTAAAGCACATATATGTATATCAAATTAAGCAGATAAAACAGAATGAGACTTTGCATTAAAGCAGAGTCAGAAGATTAGAGATTTTACAAGTGAGATCAAAGGAAGCAATAGTTAGAGGCTTGTGTCCATTTATTTTTAAACAATTCTTGAGTGCCTAATTAAATGCTAGACACTGAGCTAGGTGACGAAGATGAATAAATAACAGTCCCAGCAACCTGTGGCCCGTAACAATCCCCAGACCAAACACTGTCGCTTCAGAGAAGAGGTCTACAAGTAAACAGCAGCTTCTGTTTGAATTACATAATTGCAAAAATGAAAAAAGCATTTTTTAGGAGGTGACGCTCTTGGCAGACAAAAAAATAGATAGCCACTATATCTGGGCTGCTATCCAGACATATGCGCTAGTACGGCTGACCGGTTATTTAAAAATTGAAACGCTTTCTCTCAGATTAGTAAAAAGCACCTTCTCTAAGCTGCCTCTCTTCAGACCGCACCTCCTTGCAAACAGCGCCAAAACTCTTCGGGTTCCGCCTCAGCAATTCATTCAACTTAGCTTCTGATTGGTCGGTTTCCATGCCAGTCAGTTTCAAAACCTCCGCCTTCCAGGTGGCCATTGGCTACCTCCAGGAACACCAGAACGGCCCCGCCTTCCACCGTAGCGTCCGCCCTTCCGCCTCGCGTAGAACGCGCTTCTCCACGTAGGTCCTGACGTGGTTTGGAAGCAGCGACCCAGGTGCACGTAGTGATGCTGTCAGTGCTGGTGATTATTTTGAATTATCATACCTGACTGAACCTTCTTACATTGAGAGCTCCGTGAAAGCAGAAATGTATCTTGTTCAATCTTCAGTTCGTTCACAGACTTGGTCCAGACATTAAAGTGAAAGTAAAGATTTGGGGGAGGAAGGAGGAAAAACGAACAAAGTGCACATTGTAAGTAATGTGAAAGCCCCTATTTAAAGTAATTACTACCTTAGAGACCCACTTCAAATATCGAGGCTTAGCAAAACTTCTCCCTGCCTTCTAGAAGCTACCTCATGAAACTGTCTTTCATCGTGTTTGTCCAGTTTCCCTGCTTTGTCAGGAAAGCCAGGCAGAGACCAGGCCCACCCCTTGGAGTTTGAGAAGGTGGGGTTGTGAGGATAGTTGGAGTAGTTTTGATAGCATCTAAAATATTTTATTGAATTTAAAAGAAATTTTTAACATGTTTCTTTCTTTCTCTGTTAGCCTCTAAATCTTTTCAGAGCAGAAACAGTAGTCATTTGTTATTCCCCCGAGTCTAGTATCCTGTTCCTGGAACCTAGCAAATGCTCAATTAATGTTTATTGAAAAAATGACTGAATGAATGGCATGCGCATGGATTGAGACAATACTTCATTAGTTGTATAGCATATGTGTACAGCATAATTCACAGTTGATACTGTACTAAATTTTACTAGGATAAAAAAGGTAAAACTTAACACTTATCAAAGAAACTGAGTAAAACACGTATCTAAATCAACTTAAGCTGCTGAAACAGAATGATACTTTCCATTAAAGCAGAGTCACAAGGTTGCAGAGATTTTAGAAGTGGGATCAAAGGAAGCAATAGTTAGAGGCTTGTGTCCATTTTTTTTTTTTTTGTGGTATGCGGGCCTCTCACTGTTGTGGCCTCTCCGTTGTGGAGCACAGGCTCCGGACGCGCAGGCTCAGCGGTCATGGCTTATGGGCCCAGCCGCTCCGCGGCACGTGGGATCTTCCCGGACCGGATCACGAACCCGTGTCCCTTGCATCGGCAGGCGGACCCTCAACCACTGCGCCACCAGGGAAGCCCCTCCATTTATTTTTAAACAATTCTTGAGTGCCTAATTATATGCCAGACACTGAGATAGGTGATGAAGATGAATAAATAACAGTCCCAGCAACCTGTGGCCCGTATCCACCTCCAGACTGAACACTGTCGCTTAAGAGAAGAGGTCTGCAAGAAAAGAGGTCTACACTAAGTGAAGACATATCCATCACCATTCTCTACATTCATCCAGTTAGTTATTCAACAAATATTTATTGTTCAATTGGCTAGGAATAGCAGGCACTGGGTTATACAAAGGTGAACAAAAGGAACATGTTGTTTGCTGGTAGAGGTTACATTTTTCTAACAGAGACCTGGTTCTGTCTCCCATTATCCCCCAACCCACCTCCATCTCCATTGCTTTCCCACCACTCAGTCTGGAATAATAAAAGCCTTGGGTAGTTCTTTTTTTTTTTTTTTCCCCTGAGTGTCTACCCAGCTTGTCCCCTCAGACCTGCAGCCCTATTCCCTTTCTGTGGAGTCCAAGTGGCTTGAGTTGTTCCTAGCAGCCATGACAATTTCCTGATTGTAGCTGCCGTTGTCTCAACAACTTCAAGCGTTGTTTAGCTTCCTCCTCTTATAGTCCTTCAGCTCCTGCTTCTTTACTCTCTTCTACCCATACTGGTGTTTCAGAAACGAGTGAACAACTTTCTTTCTGAGTGATTTTCTTTACAATCTTAAGGGTCAGATCTTTCAGTTATTACTAATCTTTGTTATCCTTCCTTATTAAAAAAAAATTATTAGCCTGACTTACTTGGCTCTACGTGCCATAAAACCTAATCCAATATGACATTAAATGTGACTAAATGGGGAACAACCTAACTTACTGCCATTTCTTCTTTGTGGTAAATTCTGTCCTTTCCAAAGACGCAATTTTTGTTAATCTGTCTCTTGTGGTCATCCTCCCCCAGCTCCCTAGCCCATCCTTTCACTCCATCACTATCTGATATGGGACCTTTTTCTCCCTACTTTGTTAGGGAGTATGATCCTCTGGTTCTGGGAATCTGACAGTCAGACCCAAAGGTCTATGTGCCATTTCTCGAAGGAGGCTTACCTCCTTTGGAGCCCTTAGGCAGATGATAACCAAAATCCCAGAAGCAATTCCTTTTGTAAAAATCTGCTATTTATGCAACCTGTTGCTTTTTGAGGACATGACAATGGCAGCTTTGGGTTGGGGTTTTAGGGTATCAAGACAACAATCCTTTCTTCCTCTTATAAGTTGATATCAAATTGGGAAATAGACATAGGAACCAAACAGAGAAATAATAATACTACTTTTACTACTGATCAAACTAAGTGGGGAGCATGGATTTAGATCTGTGATGACTCAAAGGCCTTACCAACATTTTACCCCAGAATTAGGCAGACTTACCCATCTAGCTTAGAAACAGCAGGTCTTTGCTAAAGAGGCAGTCAGACTCTTTACCACACAGAGAGAGCAAACTAGAATGTACCTGCACTGAGGCCAGCATCTTCTCAAAAATACTCACCTATTACTGGATACAGCCCTACACAGAGAAGGACCTAGGCCCTACCAGGGGACAGAAGTGATCTTAGCACCTTTGGTTCCCTCTAGTTTAATGGCTGGAGGTCATAGACTTCCAGCTGTTCTCTCTCTGCTAGCCTTTAGCTGGGAAGAGGTTGTATTACAATATACATTTTGTGGAGGATTTGAATTTTTTAAAATTTGTATGATACATGCCTTTTTTACTAGTCTCCTTATTCTGACTGTGTGTTTTATGTCCCCCAGTTTATGGAAAAGTTCTTGCTCCAAAAATAAAATTATTAGATTTTTATATTACTCTGGGGATAGGAAGTGTATTTTTGTTGGCATCCATCATTTTTGTTACCACAAATGGCAAAACTTCAGCCTGAATTACTACAATTGAGTTTGGGTTTTTAACAAGTTTTATGTTGCTATTTGATTTTTTTTTAATATGCTCTATGAAAAAAGATGATAAATACTGCTTAGAAAACCTAAAAATACCCATAGGACAGAAGCCTCAGTTGAACCTCTAAAGTGCTTCAACACTCTGGGAAGCAGGTATTATGTATACTGGATGATATTTGAGTGCTGCCAGAGCTCTTATAAAATTTGTATAAATTTTAAGCCACTTTTTTTGAAGAGTGAACAAAAAGAACTCAAGAAGGTAGTTTACATCCATGTTAGACTGGATACAAATACCATTTACCACATTTATGTAAATGCACCAGAGGCATTGTGTGTTGTTTTTTTTTTAAGTTGGTCTTTGTAACTGTTGAAATTTGTCTCAAATGGAATTTTCTGGAGGTTTTGTTTTAGGGGAGGAGATGCTGGTGGGGACACAATTTTTTCCTGAAAATACATGGATCAAATTACAAATGAAAGAGGGCATATTACTACTGCCCATAGAAATAAAAAGGATTATAAGGGAATACTGTGAACAATTGTATGCCAACAATTTAGATAAACTAGATGAAAAGGACACATTCCAAGGAAGACACAAGCCACCTAAACTGATTCAAGAAGAAATAGGAAACCTGAATAGGCCTATAACCAGAGATTAAATGAGTAGTAGTAGTCATAGTAGCAGTAATAGTAGTAGTAGTAAAACTTCCCACAAGGAAGAATTCAGGTCCAGAAGCCTTAACTTGTGAATTATAGCAAATGTTTAAAGAACACTAATCCTTTGCAAACTCTTCCCCCTACCAAAAAAAAAAAAAGAAAAAAAGAAAAACAAAAATAGAAGAGAGAACACCTCCCAAGGCATTTTATGAGGCCACTATTACTCTGATACCAAAACCAAAGACTTCACCAGAAATGAAAATGACAGACCAATATGACTTACACAAAGATAAGTAGCAAAGTAGTAGTAAACTATTCCCAGCAGCATATAAAAAGGATTATACATAATGACCAAGTGAGATTTATCCCAGGAATACAAGGTTGGTTCAACATATGAAGATCAATAAATGTAATGTACCATACTAATATAATAAAGGACAAAACCCACATCATCTCAAAAGCAGAAAAGCATTTGAGAAAATCTAACACTTTTTCCTCTTAAAAACAATCAACAAACTAGGAATAGAAGAGGTTTTCCTCAATCTGATAAATTACATCTATGAGAAACCCACAGCTAACATTATACTTAAAATGAGGGACTGGGGACTTCCCTGGTGGCGCAGTGGTTAAGAATCCGCCTGCCAGTGCAGGGGACACGGGTTTGAGCCCTGGTCTGGGAAGATCCCACATGCTGCGGAGCAACTAAGCCCATGAACCACAACTAGTGAGCCTGTGCTCTAGAGCCCACGAGCCACAACTACTGAGCCCGTGTGCCGCAACTACTGAAGCCTGCATGCCTAGAGCCCATGCTTTGCAATAAGAGAAGCCACCACAATGAGAAGCCTGCGCATGACAACGAAGAGTCGTCCCCACTCACTACAACTAGAGAAAGCCTGCGTCAGCAACAAAGACCCAACACAGCCAAAATTAAATAAATAAATAAATTTATATTAAAAAAAATTTAAAAAGTGGGAGATGGAAAGCCTTTTTCTCTAAGATTGGGAACAAGACAAAAATGTCCACTGTCCCCAATTCTCCTCAACATTATATTTGAAGTTCTAGCTAGGGCAGTTGGGCAAGAAAAAGAAATAAAGCCAACAAAATTGGAAAGGAAAACTCTAAATCTGTTTGCAAATGGCTTGATCTTGTATATAGAAAATTCTAAGGAAGCCACACAAAAATTTGTAATTAATTAGTGAATTTATCAAAGTTGTAGGATACAAAATCAATATGCAAAATCAATTGTATTTCTGTGCACTAGAAATGAAGAATCCAAAAATAAGAATTCAATTCCATTTATAACAGCATCAAAATAAATGAAATATTTAGGTAAATCTAACAAAAGAAAGATTTATGCACTGAAAACTACAAAACATTGTTGAAAGAAATGAAAGAAAACATCCCATGTGCCTGGATCAGAAGATTTAATAGGGTTAAGATGACAATAATCCACAAACTGAACTACATATTCATTGCAATCCCTATCAAATCCCAGCTGGCTTTTTTTTTTTTTTTGGTAGAAATTGCAAGCTTATCCTAGAATTTATATAGAAATGCAAAGGACCCAGAATAATAAAAACAATCTTGAAAAAGAATAGCAAAGTTAAAGGATTCACACTTCCCAATTTTAAAAATTACTGCAAGCAACAGTAATCAAGACAGTATGATACTAGAATAAGTATGATACTAGACATATAAATCAATGGAACATAATTGAGAGTCCAGAATAAATTTATACAACTATGGTCAACTGATTTTTTTAAAATATTTTTAACATCTTTAAATCAGCTATACATATACACATATCTCTTCCCTCTTGCGTCTCCCTCTCTCCCACCCTCCCTATCCCACCCCTCTAGGTGGTCACAAAGCACAGAGCTGATCTCCCTGTGCTATGCGGCTGCTTCCCACTAGCTATTTTACATTTGATAGTGTATATATGTCCATGCCACTCTCTCACTTTGTCACAGCTTACCCTTCCCCCTCCCCATGTCCTCAAGTCTATTCTCTAGTAGGTCTGCGTCTTTATTCCTATCCTGCCCCTAGGTTCTTCATAACCATTTTTTTTTATATTCCATACATGTGAGTTAGCATATGGTATTTGTTTTTCTCTTTCTGACTTAGTTCACTCTGTATGACAGACTCTAGGTCCATCCACCTCACTACAAATAACTCAATTTCGTTTCTTTTCATGGCTGAGTAATATTCCATTGTGTATATGCGCCACATCTTCTTTATCCATTCATCTGTCGATGGACACTTAGGTTGCTTCCATGTCCTGGCTATTGTAAATAGAGCTGCAGTGAACATTGTGGTACATGACTCATTTTGAATTATGGTTTTCTCAGGGTATATGCCCAGTAGTGGGATTGCTGGGTCATATAGCAGTTCTATTTGTAGTTTTTTAAGGAACCTCCATACTGTTCTTCATAGTGGCTATATCAATTTACATTCCCACCAACAGTGCAAGAGGGTTCTCTTTTCTCCACACCCTCTCCAGCATTTATTGTTTGTAGATTTTTTGATGATGGCCATTCTGACTGGTGTGAAGTGATACCTCATTGTAGTTTTGATTTGCATTTCTCTAATGATTAGTGATGTTGAGCATCCTTTCATGTGTTTGTTGGCAATCTATATGTCTTCTTTGGAGAAATATCTATTTAGGTCTTCTGCCCATTTTTGGATTTGGTTGTTTGCTTTTTTGATATTGAGCTGCATGAGCCGCTTGTAAATTTTGGAGATTAATTCTTTGTCAGTTGCTTCATTTGCAAATATTTTCTCCCATTCTGAGTGTTGTCTTTTGCTTGTTTATGGTTTCTGTTGCTGTGCAAAAGCTTTGAAGTTTCATTAGGTCCCATTTGTTTATTTTTGTTTTTATTTCCATTTTTCTAGGAGGTGGATCAAAAAGGATCTTGCTGTGATTTATGTCATAGAGTGTTCTGCCTAGGTTTTCCTCTAAGAGTTTTATAGTGTCTGGGCTTACATTTAGGTCTTTAATCCATTTTGAGTTTATTTTTATGTATGGTGTTAGGGAGTGTTCTAATTTCATTCTTTTACATGTAGCTGTCCAGTTTTCCCAGCAGCACTTATTGAAGAGGCTGTCTTTTCTCCATTGTATATTCTTGCCTCCTTTATCAAAGATAAGGTGACCATATGTGCATGGGTTTATCTCTGGGCTTTCTATCCTGTTCCATTGACCTATATTTCTGTTTTTGTGCCAGTACCATACTGTCTTGATTACTGTAGCTTTGTAGTATAGTCTGAAGTCAGGGAGCCTGATTCCTCCAGCTCTGTTTTTCTTTCTCAAGATTGCTTTGGCTATTCGGGGTCTTTTGTGTTTCCATACAAATTGTGAAATTTTTTGTTCTAGTTCTGTGAAAAATGCCAGTGGTAGTTTGATAGGGATTGCATTGAATCTGTAGATTGCTTTGGGTAGTACAGTCATTTTCACAATGTTGATTCTTCCAATCCAAGAACATGGTATATCTCTCCATCTATTTGTATCATCCTTAATTTCTTTCATCAGTGTCTTATAGTTTTCTGCATACAGGTCTTTTGTCTCCTTAGGTAGGTTTATTCCTAGGTATTTTATTCTTTTTGTTGCGTTGGTAAATGGGAGTTTTTCCTTAATATCTCTTTCAGATTTTTCATCATTAGTGTATAGGAATGCAAGAGATTTCTGTGCATTAATTTTATATCCTGCTACTTTATCAAATTCATTGATTAGCTCTAGTAGTTTTATGGTAGCATCTTTAGAATTCTCTATGTATAGTATCATGTCATCTGCAATCAGCTGATTTTTAACAAGGGTGCCAAGATAATTCAATGAGGAGAAGAATAATCTCCTCAACAAATAATGTTGATATAACTAAATATTCACATGCAAAAGAAAGAAGATGGACCACCTACCTCACACCATGTATAAAAATTATCTCAAAATTGATATCAACCTAAATGTATGACCTAAACTATGTATCTCTTTGGATAAAATATAAGAATGAATCTATGACCTTAGATTTAGCAATAATTTCTTAAGTATGACCTCAAAAGCACAGCTGGGGAAAAAAAATAAGATAAATTGGACTTCATCAAAAGTAGAAACTGTTTTGCTTCAAAGGACATAATCAAGAAATTGAAAAGACAAACCCCAACATGTGAGAAAATATTTGCTAATCATATATCAGGTAAGGGAATTGTGTGTGTGTGTGTAATGTAAAATCATGCAGCCACTTTTGAAAACAGTTTGGCAGTTCCTCGAAAAGTTAAACATAGAGTTACCATATGACCAGCAATTCCACTCCCAGGTATCCACCAAAAAGAGCTGAAAACATATGTCCACTCAAAAGTGTGTACATGGGGGCTTCCCTGGTGGCGCAGTGGTTGAGAGTCTGCCTGCCGATGCAGGGGACACAGGTTCGTGCCCCAGTCCGGGAAGATCCCACGTTCCGTGGAGCGGCTAGGCCCGTGAGCCATGGCCACTGAGTCTGCACGTCTGGAGCCTGTGCTCTGCAACGAGAGAGGCCACAACAGTGAGAGGCCTGCGTACTGCAAAAAAAAAAAGTGTGTACATGAACTTTCATGGCAGCATTTTTCATAATAGTCAAAAAATGCAAACAATCTGAAAGTGTATCAACTGGATAAACAAAATGTGGCATTTCCATACAATATGATATATTTTCAGCAATAAAAATGAATGGAATCTTATGAAAATTTTATGCTAAGTGAAAAAAGCCAGACATGAAAGACTATATATTGTATGATTCTATTTATATGAAATGTCCAGGATAAGCACATCTATAAAGACAGAAAGTAGATTAGTGGTTGCCAGGGGCTGGGAGGAGGGAGAGCAGATGATAGGAATGGAAATGGTGAGTGATAATGGCTATGGAGTTTCTTTGGGGGGGGTGATAAAAATGTTCTGAAATTAGATAGCATTGATGGTTGCACAATTCTGTGGATATACTAAAAAAAAACCTGTGAAATAAAAAAGAACTAAATAAATGGAGAGATATCTCATGTTCATGGATAGGAAGACTCAATATTTTCAAGATGCCATTTCTTCCCAACTTGATCTATATACTCAATACAATCCCAATCAAAATATCGGCAAGTTATTTTGTAGATATCCACAAACTGATTCTAAAGTTTATATGCAGAGGCAAAAGACCCAGAATAGCCAACACAACATTGGAGGGGAAGAACAAAGTCACAGGATGACATTACCTTAGTAATCAAGACAGTGTAACATTGGTGAAAGAATAGATGAATACATCAATGGAACAGGATAGAGAGCCCAGAAATAGACCAACAAAATATAGTCAACTGACTTTTTACAAAGGAGCAAAGACAAATCATGGAGGAAGGATAGTGTTTTCAACAAAAGGTGCTAGAATAACTGGACATCCACAGGCAAAATAATGAATCTAGATATAGGCCTTATACCTTTCACAAAAATTAACTCAAAATGGATCACAGGCCTAAATGCAAATGCAAAATTATAAAACTAGAAGATCACATAAGAGAAAATCTAGACGACCTTAGCTTTGGCAATGATTTTTTTTTTTTTTTTTTTTCAGTACGCGGGCCCCTCACTGCTGTGGCCTCTCCCGTTGTGGAGCGCAGGCTCAGCGGCCATGGCTCACAGGCCCAGCCGCTCCTCAGCATGTGGGATCTTCCCGGACCGGGGCACAAACCCATGTCCCCAGCATCAGCAGGCGGACTCTCATCCACTGCACCACCAGGGAAACCGTGCATTTCATTTTAATTAAAAAACTTCTGCTGGGTGAAAAGCACTGTCGAGAGAATGAGAAGACAAACTACAAACTGGGAGAAAGTATTTGCAAAGTACATATCTGATAAAAGATTGTTATCTAAAATATTCAAAGAACACTTAGAATTCAACAATCTTAAAAAACTATTAAAAATAATAAGAAGATATGGCCAGGCACAAAAGAAGATATATAGATGGCAAATAAGCATATAAAAAAGATACTCAGCATCATATGTCATTAGACAATTGTAAAATATAACAAAAATGAGATACAACTACACACCTACTAGAATGGCCATCTGCAAGCTGGAGATCCAGGAAAGCCAGTGGTATAGTCCAGTCTGAGAAGGTCTGAGAACTGGAGTACTAATGGTGTATATTTCAGCTCAAGCAGTTAGGCAGAGGGAGAGGATTCAGCCTTCTGTCTTTTTGTTCTATTCAAGCTTCCTATTGAGGCCACAGGGTGCCTAGATATCTGTTTAAACATTTTATCTGGGTGTGTCCGTGAGGGTCTTTCTGAAAGAGATTAGCATTTGAATTGGCAAACTGAGTAAAGTAGATTGGTTTCCTCAATGTGGGTGGGCATCATATTGATTTACTACACTTTGTTTATCCATTCGCCCATTGATGGACACTTGGGTTGCTTCCACTTTTTGGCTATTGTGAATAATGCTGCTATGAACATGGGTGCAAAATATCTCTTTGAGACCCTGCTTTCAGTTCTTTTGGGCACTATATACCTAGAGGTGGGATTGCTGGATATGGTAATTTTATTTTTAATTTTTTGAGGAACCACCTTACTGTTTTCCATCATGGCTGCACCCTTTTACATTCCTACTAACAGTACACAAGTGTTCTGATTTCTCCACATCTTTGCCAACATGATATTTTCTGGGTTGTTTTTGATAGTAGCCATCCTAATGGGTGTGATTTTATGGGCTTTTTTTTTTAATCTCTGTCATTTTAGGGTTTTTAAAAATATACTTGATATCAAATATTGAAGTCTTGTTTTAAAACAAATTTATTACTAAAGCAAGCAAACAAAAAACTAAAACAAGTTCATTATTATTAAAACTTAAAGAAAAAATCATGATTCAGATAAATCACTCCTTCCTGGAGGAATGATAAGTGAAAGGGATGAGAAAGACTAAGGAGCATTCCCCTAAAAAGAGTCTAAATGGAAGTTTCTCTATTATGGAAAGATGGGCACTGTGGCAAAAGAACTTCCTCCTAATATTATCTAGTTTTTGTTCTCTTAGCCGTTTGGGCTTTGCCATTAAGCCAAACCAGAGGTTGGCTTTCTTCCTTGGGGAGGGGCTAGCAGTCTATTAGGACAAGTTCTCCCCCACCTTCATGTGGCCCCACTCTGAAAACCACAGGAGGATAGTTAAATTTTATGCTAAGAAAACTCTGAAATGGGTCAAGTTAGTCCATATTAACTTAATTCCAAAGCCTTACTGTAAGCAAGGCCAAAAAACATAATTCCTACTATTTCCTATTCCATTTGCTAGGTTAAACTACTAACCTGTTATGTTGTCTAATCTAGTACACTAAAAATTATGTAATGAAATAAAATGTCCGGAGAAAGACACTAAAATTGTACATTATCAGAAGATACTTCAAATTTGGATATTAACCTTTTTCATTATCAAATTTCCAGGAAAGAAATAAAGTTGGCAGATTAAATCTCCATCCCTTGTAAATTAAACCCCATAGAAAATCCAGACTCCTTCACTAAGTTCACAGAAATTAAAATGCAAAAAATCATTATTCTCCAATTACTTATGCTACTCAGTCTTTGCTAGCAGTGTTCTTAGACAGGTGCCTGGGTAGAATCAGAGTTGTTTCATCAGGTATAGCTTGAGCTGTTTTCACTGGAAATTTTATTTAGTATCCTAAATTTGAATTGATTCAGTCAAAATTTCTCATGTCTCTTACTTTCAAACAATCTAAAATGTAATAGGATACTTAATACTAAACTACTGAATTATTAAAAATATTAAATTAATATTAATTTAATCAAGCCAAAACATTAAAATAAAAACATCAACTCCAAGGCCATAGAGCTACCCAAACAAATGGTGTTATCAGAACACAGCATAGTACTTGGTGAGATATGTCAGAACCACATAGCTGTTTCTAAACATCATAGCAGAAACTCAGTGTCAAGAGTAGAGAAAGAAGAGAAAAATCTTTACAGAGTTAGCTTCTCTGGCTTACTAATTGTTCTATGACAGTTATCTGCTTTATGCCAGTTATCTATGATTTGTAAACATAGTCTCATTGAGAGAAATGTTTCCCATGAAGCGGTTAATTATGGTATTGTGTTTAAAATGTGGCAGGTAGAGGCGGAACTCACCTACATAAATTCTTTCCTCTTTCAGGGAAGGACACTTGAGATCTTCCTGCCTTGTTATAAAATTTAGAAATTTACAGGTTGGCAGTCTCATTTTCAGGTTACTAACTATGGTATTGTTGATGAAAAAAATTGATCAGCAGTCGATCTAAGAAAGAAATGGAGAATTTTACTTGAGCCAACCTGAGGATTATAAGCTGGGAAACAGTCTTTCAGAGAGCTCTGAGGTCAAAGCACAGTTACACAAGTTTTTGAGACAATGGGGTACACGTCAAATGATGTATTATTGACAGTTTACACAATCAGATCTACAGGTGCAAAGTGAGTTGTGGGTCATGGATCATCGCAGCCCCTTACAAGATTAAGAAGGAAGGTTATCTCCTAAGGAATTGTGACCCTTTATAGTTTAAGAAGGAATGGAACTTCCTAAGGAGGTCTGGTTAATGCAGATGCACAACACACACTAAGGGAGAGGGTGGAGGCCCAAACGGGCAGAGAAAAATTTTATGTTTAAATTTTTCTTGTCTTGCCATAAAATATGAATTTTATTTCATCAGTCTAATGAGCTTATTGGTTTTGATTTTACACGAGCATAATCAAAATTGATTAATTTTCATTTCCCCTTTTAGCCCCCTTTTCTTGTGGCACCCAAAGGCTGATTTGAATATAGGCTCTGTTTAGTGACATAATTTCCTATACTCTCTTGTGTGTGTTCATTTTCAGCCCTTGCACAATGACTCCTGCCACTGTATAAATGCTATGGAATTGACTAGGTCTGTGAAAACTGCCTCTTGGTCAAGATTTCCCCTTTGTTTTTTTTTTTGTTTTTTGTGGTACGCGGGCCTCTCACTGTTGTGGCCTCTCCCGTTGCGGAGCACAGGCTCTGGACGCGCAGGCTCAGCGGCCATGGCTCACGGGCCCAGCCGCTCCGCGGCATGTGGGATCTTCCTGGACCGGGGCACAAACCCGTGTCCCCTGCATCGGCAGGCAGACTCTCAACCACTGCGCCACCAGGGAAGCCCTCTCCTTTGTTTTAATTGGAGAATTCTCTTTAGCAAATTTCAGAATTTTAGAAACTGCTTCTAATATCCTGAGGGATATTGGTCATTTATTCTACGTGGGGTTTGCGGAACTTCTGGAATCTGAGAAGGCAATGTCTTCTACCAGTTTTAGAAAATTCTTGGTCTTTATCTACTGGAACATTTCTTCTAGCCCTTACTCTTTCTCTTCTTTTTCAAGGACTGTAATTTCACATATATTATACTTTTTTACTGTATTCCACGTGTCTTTGATGCTGTGCTCTTTTTTTTTTCTTTTTTTCTGTCGCTCATTTTGGAATCACCTATTGACCTATCTTCCACTTCACTGATTCTGACTTCTGCTGCATTCAGACTGCTGTTACACACACCCAATGGGTTCTTATTTCCATTTATTGTATTTTTCATATTTAGAATGTCCATCTGATTTTTTATAGATGCCAACTCTATATTGAAGTAAATTATCCATCTTATCATCTTTGCCCATCTTTTCCTCTATTTACTTAAACCTACTAGTCATAGTTAATTTAAAGTCCTGTTAGCTCTAATATCTGTGTATGTTTCTGTTAACTTTTAGTGTTTAGTCATTTGAATTTCATTTTTACCATGCCTTATAATTTTATATTGGATCCTATACATTGTAGATGAAAAAATTGTAGAGGCTCTGGATAATGTTATCTAACTTCCGAAGAGTTAAGTTTTGTTCTGGTAGGCAGAAGGAATACTAGTGGATCACTTTGATCCTATAAAGACAGGGTCTTAAGCTTTGTTAGATCTATTCTGTTTCATTACTGTACTACCCTTACTCTAAGGGTATGGCCTTTTAAGGGGTCTAAACTGAAAGCTCTGGCTGTCTTTCTACCTTGGAGAGGCTTGAAGTCCAAATTGTGTTGGATGCTGAAATCTCTACTTAGCTCATTACCCTCCAAACTGCTGTTTCCTGGTATGCTTTTTGGCATCTTGTTTTGCGTATGCTGGGTTTAGAAACTGGCCACTATCTTGAGGGGAATTTGTACCGAGATTATTGAGCTACTACTTCTCTGCCATTCTTCCCCTCCCTGGGAGTCCTCCTTCAAGTCTCAGCCACTTTGGCAGCTCTGAACTTTATTTGAGTCTTCAGCCCAGTAATACTGCATCTTTTATTTGGACTTTATTCTATAGTGCCTGATTTGGAAAATTCCCTCAGGAGAAAAATCCCAGGGTGAATATGGAGTTCATTTCATGTGCTTCTCTTCTCAAGGATCATAGATTCAAGTCCTGTCTGCTTAGGTTACTCGTCAGTGCCTTCAAAGAGTTGTTTTTATATTTTTCTATATTTATATATGTAATACTTACATATTTATATATTCTATTCTATCCCACCCATCCCCACACCCAAGGGGGGGAAGAGCCAGTCTGATACATGCCCCTCCATCTTAACTGGAACTGGAAGTTTCAGCACTTCTTAGCTTTTGAGTTTGCAGTAACTTCACTGAACTGTTTATCTGCCTCAACTAATGAAGACGGCATATTCATTTTAAATTTGGGAACCCCATCTGTTTCAATTTGTGTATTAGATAAAATCTACCGCTAGCCTATGGACAAAGCCAAAGTCTGAGTCTGCTAGGAGAGCAACTTCAACTAATAGGATTAGAAGCCTGATTTCAGAGAATTAGGTGGCAAAGAATGTATGTAAAGTCAGGAAGTATAGACATCAAATGCATACAGTGCATATAAGCAAACTGGTTATGAACGGAAGTGAGAGATATGATGGTGGTTAGAGGGGGAAGGCTTTGTTTTAGTGATGAGGAAACTTGAGCATGTTTATAGCCTGGGCATGGAGCTAATGGAGAAAGGGAGGCCAAAGATACTAAGACAACAAAAGATAATTAAGAATTCCCTAGTAGAGATGAGAGTGATAGAGTAAGTTGCTTCAGTAAGATAGATTGGGGGAAAAAGAGAGGTAAAGATATAGATTAAGTTAGGAGGTTTGAAAGAAAGAATGAGATACCTGATAGTGTCATTTTCTGGAAGCAGTTGGAATCATGATGGGAGAGACTACTTAAAGATAGAGAAATAGTAAAGAAGCAGAATGAAAGACTGGATGAGTTTCACGAGTGAGATACGTCTCTGATGACTCCCAGTTTTGAGGCTTAGGCAACTCAGTGGATGGTAGTTGGGGTTAATAAAACAGAACTGAAGAGCAGATTTGGGAGGAAAAAAATGAGTTAAGAAGAGTTCAGGTTTATTCACACTGAGTTAATCAATAATAGTGACTGGGCTTCTCTGGTGGCCCAGTGGTTGAGAGTCCGCCTGCCGATGCAGGGGACGTGGGATCGTGCCCCGGTCCAGGAAGATCCCGTGTGCCGCGGAGTGGCTGGGCCCGTGAGCCATGGCCGCTGAGCCTGCGCGTCCGGAGCCTGTGCTCTGCAACGGGAGAGGCCACAGCAGTGAGAGGCCCGCGTACCGCAAAAAATAAAAATAAAAATAATAGTGACTATTGCCTATGAACCTTGGGATCCATAGTACCCATTACAAAGATAAACCTTCTCCCTTTAAGGTCTTGCAGGTCACAATGGGGTTACCTCCCTATAAACCCATTGTAAGTTGAAAATACCTTAAGTCAAAATGCATTTCATATACCTAACGTACCAAACATCACAGCTTAGCCTAGGCCTACCTTAAATGTGCTCAAAACACTTACATTAGCCTACAGTTAGGCAAAATCATCTAACACAAAGCCTATTTTATAATAAAAAAGTGTTGAATATTTCATGTAATTTATTGAATACTATACAGAAAGTGAAAAACAGACTGGTTGTATGGGTACAGAATGGTTATTAATGTATCTGACTGGGAGCCCAGCATCACCTGGGAGTATTACCCCATATCTCTAGCCCAGGAAAAGATCAAAATTCAAAGCTCTAAATCTGGTTTCTACTGAATGCATATCGCTTTCACACCATGGTAAAGTCGAAAAATTAAGTGGAACCAGTAAGCGGGGGCCTTCTATAGAATAGTGCAGCAGGAGCGTTCTGCTTTGCTGGAGACTCAGCTTCCATTCTTAGAGGACACTTGAATATAAGAAAAGGATTTTCAGAACAAACATTTAGTGGACGATTTATTTGACCTAGGAACTTTTTTTTAACCATGAAAACTCCCTCTGACTTGATGGTGGATACCAAGCTATATATACTTTACTATGAGTTCTTCATGAAAAATGACAATCAGAAAGTCTCAACAGAAAGGAAAATTGAGGTTGTTTAGGAGAAAGATTTTTACAATAACTAAAAGAAAAATTGAAAGGAAAAGATTTTAAATGAGGGGATAAGAAGGGAAGAGAGGGAAAGGAGGCTAGACAACAACCTGGAGAAGTAATGATTCTGAGGAGAATAATATAAAATATAAGAGGATGACTGATTTGGAGGATGGAGGACAAAAACCAGGAAAATATGGAGAGAGGGAATGAGAAAAGGAGAAACTTTTTGAGGTTGGAAATTGAGGACGGTGACAATGAAGCAGACAGGAAGAAAAAAGAAAGCAGGTCTGGAAATGAAAAGCTCTCCAGGTTGAGGTGGTGGGTGGAGAGAAAACGGGGAGATGACAGAGGGTTAACAGGCAGCGGCGGGCGTTTGTGCGAGAGGGACCGAAGCAATCTGGGCGGAGCAGGTGGCCGAGGCAGCCGCGGAGGAGGCCTGGTCTTTCCAGGTCTCCACCACGACAGTGGCAACTGGAGTGGATGGTAATCCACGCCCAGAGGATGCGCCCTGGCAGTGCGGGAAGACCTTAGGAAAACCAAGCAAGGACGGTAACTAGGATTGGGCTGTCCAGGCCCGTGAAATTCATGAAGAGAACTGACAGCGGGTCCTGCTGCCGCCGCCGCTGCGACTGCGGCCGCTGCTGCCGCACGTCCAGCCGGGCGCGCCACGCGCCCTACTGGTCCAGGGACACGGCGCGAATCCCACAGTCCTCACGGCAGTCTCCCGGCCGGGAACGACGGCATCCCGAGCCGTCCGGGAGCTGGGCAGCCGCGGCCGAGGAGGAAGAGGCAGCCGCGGCAGCCGCACCCTGGATGAGGTGAGAGCGGCGCGGGAGCCCCGGAGGCTGCAGACCGCACCGGGAGTGGCGGCGCCCTTTGCGCTGGTTAGGAGAACCGCTTTCGGTGCTGGGACCCACGGGCTGCAGCCCCGAGCGCTTGGGAGGGGTTGGCATAGGGTGACATTAGCTTGGAGCAAGTTGGAGGGCACGGCTGGGGACAGGGGGGTGATGGGGCTGGTGGCGGGGACGGGTCGGGGAGAGACAGTAGGGAGTTGCCTAGAAATACAGGTGTGGAGCTGGATTGTACCGGACTAAAGCTTAGGAAACCCAGTCTCTCCCCAAGGTCTTTGCTTAACGTGTAGTCAACGGCTTTGTTGGTAGAGGTGAGATGGAAGGCCATGCCGGTTGGGTCGAGTCAAAGGAGAGATGAACACATGATTCAGAAGGCCATGCCAGGTTGGAAGCTCTAAGAATGGTAAAGAAGATAAAGGACCAGGAAATGTGTGTGGGTGTACAGTTGAAAGAGTACCCACTGCCTTATCTTATCCTTTTTTTCCCTCCCAATCTTAGATACAGACAGCAGGGTGGGGGTTGGTTCTTTCCTAGGCTACCTCTCTTCTCCTGCAGAGCTGGAGCCTTGCCTGTTGGCTGGATGATGCCCAGCAGGATGAGCCCCACCTAAACCCAGTCACTTCCGTTGCTCTGGCTTGGAAGACCAGACAAATTAGGCCCAAATCTTCTTCATGTAGCTGCAGCAGGATGAACGTCTGCCATACATACTATTTCTTTGGAGAAGAGACAGATTGTGCTGCTGACTTTTGGAAATAAACGTTTCCTTGTCAGAGCATCTTTAGCTTATTCTTTTCTGCGAAACTAGCACTCATAAATCAAACTACAAGGCAATAGTGGTTTCAGTATCTAAGTTGCCATTAACTAACTGGGATCTGAAAAAAGTTTCTTCATTTCTCTAGGCCTGTCTCCTATGCATAAAATCAGGAGTTGTGTCTTCTGAGTATTAATTACAGAACCAAATGTTAATGGGATCTGTATTTTGTGCTCAAGACTATGTTTTATTTGTGAATGAGGAAACTTAATTTATTCACAGGCAATTGTATTTATTTATCACACTGTCCACTGTTTATTTGAGAAAACTGAGTCAGACTATTCAGTTAACAGTACTTAAAGGAATCACATTTCTGTTAAGAAATTCATGATAAATTATTGCTTTTAAGAAGGAATGAAGCAAGAAGTATTCATTATTTGATTTTTTTATAAAGTGGAATTTTAGCCCAAACATAATTGCTTTTTTAAACATGTGTATCTATGGTGTGTTGAATATTTTTCACAGATTACTTTGAAATGTTTTTAAAGGCTGAAACAAAAAAAATTAATCTGAATATATATTTATAAGTTAAAGTTTCTTAACTACTTTCTATATACTGGGGTGAACTCTTTTCATCAAAAGAAGCATTACCATTGCAAAATTTTAAATGTATCATGACTCCTTATCCTAAAGATGTGATTTTTCTTATTGTCTTTGGTAACAAAAAGTTTGTAGTGTTAGAATTAGTTCTCTAAATTGTGGTTTAATTGTTAAAATAGAAGGTATATGCTTTCATTATTTCCTTAATAGTTATTCATCTGACATGTCTCTACATTCATCTTAGTTGATGTGATGAGGCTTGAAATGTTTTTAAACATTTCAGGAATACTTAAATGAAACAGTGTCAGAAACTTCACTGAGGTTGGTGCTACTCTGACCCTCATTTAAAAATCAGTTCTCTAGGAATGTGCAACATACTTTTAAAAACATACCTGTCTTGGACTTCACTGGTGGCGCAGTGGTTAAGAATCTCCCTGCTGGGCTTCCCTGGTGGCGCAGTGGTTGAGAGTCCGCCTGCCGATGCAGGGGACGTGGGTTCGTGCCCCAGTCCGGGAAGATCCCACATGCCGTGGAGCGGCTGGGCCCGTGAACCATGGCCGCTGAGCCTGCGCGTCTGGAGCCTGTGCTCCACAATGGGAGAGGCCACAACAGTGAGAGGCCCGCGTACCGCAAAAAAAAAAACAAAAAAAACAAAAAAGAATCTCCCTGCCAATGCACGGGACTTGGGTTCAAGCCCTGGTCCGGGAAGATCCCACATGCTGCGGAGCAACTGAGCCCATGTGCCACAAATACTGAGCCTGCGCTTTAGGGCCCGCGTGCTGCAACTACTGAAGCCCACCCGCCTAGAGCCCTTGCTCTGAAACAAACAGAAACCATCGCAATGAGAAGCCTGTGCACCACAACAAACAGTAGCCCCACTCGCCGCAACTAGAGAAAGCCCACACACAGCAACGAAGACCCAAAGCAGCCAAAAAATAAAATTAAAAAAAAAAACCCAAAACCAAGCAAACAAACAAAAACTACTCCATATTAAAAACAACAACAAAACACAACAACCTGTCTTAGCTATAGTACTAGAGGTTTATGAGTATTAGAGGCTTGCACTTGGGAAGGAGTGTCTTTGGTATCCAATTTTCTAACTCCTAATCAACTAAAAATGGAAATAAGCAGCTCATTTTAATTCAGTATTTTTTTTGTTTTTTTTTTTTTAATCAAGCAATGATGGTGGAGGCCAGTACAAAACTGGATGCAAAACTACCCTCAGGTAGTTGAGAATCTATAGTTCTAAACTCTGCTCACCTAACTACAGTATGGAAAAAGGGCTATAACAGTAAGATGGACTGTGGAAATAAAAAATAAATAAATACAAGACTACTATATAAACCTAGAATGGCAAATTACTAATTTATAATGAGGAGTCATCTTAGGGAACTAGACTCTCATTTTTAATTTAAGTGAGGTCTCTTGGCATACTTGCCACATTTAGAAGCCAAATTATAATCAAAAGGTTGTTTGTGAAACTTGAATTTAGAATAAGGAGAATTAATCAGTGAATTCTAAATTTTAAAAAAAAGTAATAGCTTCAAACAGAGTATCAAAGTATACAGATGGGTTCTTTCTTCCCTGGATGGTGAGTGGCATTAATGATCAACCTCTCTTCTCATGCGCACCTTCTTTTATTTGCTGACATGTTATTTCTTCAGGTAGTCGTCTATTTGGCTTGGGAATCTTTATGTCTGTTTCAAGTGTCTGCATATTTCTTCTCTGAACCAGTTTGTCTTCATTGTAAAGTTTAAATTCCAAATGGCAAGCTAACTTTCCTTAGGCAAAATTCATGATGGGGGTATAGGGAAGTGGGGCTGGGGGACCTTGTTTTAGCCCCTACATGCTGGTAATATGAACCACGTGGTTAATGGTAACTGGATACGGCGCTAAGAGGCAGGGGATCAGAGAGGGCTTCACACACACAGGAGATGAACTTTTTCTGGCCTAACAAGATAATGAAGCCAGGGTTGGATGGGAAGTAAATTTTATTTTATTTATTTATTTAACATCTTTATTGGAGTATAATTGCTTTACAATGGCGAGTTAGCTTCTGCTGTATAACAAAGTGAATCAGCTATATATATATATACATACATCCCTATATCTCCTCCCTCTCGTGTCTCCCTCCCACCCTCCCTATCCCACCCCTCTAGGGGGTCACAAAGCACCGAGCTGATCTCCCTGTGCTATGTGGCTGCTTCCCACTAGCTATCCATTTTACATTTGGTAGTATATATATGTCCATGTCACTCTCTTAGGAAGTAAATTTTAGCAGAGGGATATGAGCAAAATGTATGGCCCTGGGAAGACGCCTTATTGAAATGAGACGCATGCTGTGATAGAACTTTTCTATGAGGATTTCATTCAAAGGTTTTCCTCTTTCAAGTATACAACTATTTAAAAAGAGGAAGTAAGTGAGTTGCCAGATTATGGCAATGTGCCTCAATGGGCACTTGTGAAGCCTAGCAGATTGCACATTCTAGGTGGATAGCCTGGAACCAGCAGGCAACTATTGGAGGTTGGGGGTGGTGGGAAATCATGTCAAAGAAGGATCAGTATAGTTCTAACATCAAACTTCAACCATTGTGTCTCTTTAGCCATCTCTCTTTTTGTTATTTACTTTTTTCTTACTGCTTTATTGAGATGTAATTGACATACAGTAAACTGGGCAAATTTAAAATGTACAATTTGAAAAGTCTCAATATGTGTATCAATACATACCTGTGAAATCATCACACGTCCATCATCCTATACGTCCATCCTATACGTCCATCCTATAAAGTTTCCTTCTGCCCTTTTAAAATCCCTCCCTTCAGTCTCATCTTGCCCCAGTAACACAGGCAACCACTGGTCCTTTTGTCACTACATGATAGTTTGCCTTTTCTAGAATTTTATATAAATGGGATTATACAGCATGAACTCTTTGTTTTTGCCTCGCTTCTTTCACTCAGATTAGTTATTTTAAGATTTATCCATACTGTTGTGGGTATAATAGTTCATTTTCTTTCATTGCTGAGTAGTATTCCATTGTATGGATATACCACATTTAGTTTATTCATTCACCAGCTGTTGGGTTGCTTCCAGTTTTATGGCTATTACAGATAAAGCTGCTGTAAATATTCATGTACAAGTCTTTGTGTGTACATATGCTTTCATTTCTCTTGGGTGAATTTCCAGGACCAGAACAGTAGGCATATGTTTAACTTCTTAGAAAATTGCCAAAATCTTTGTCAAAGGGATTTTACCTTTTACATTCCCAGCAGAGATGTATGAAGGTCCCTATTTCTCCACATCCTTGCTGACATTTCTTACTGTCTTTTTTTATGATAGCCATTCTAGTGAGTGTGAAATGGTATCTTATTATGATTTTGATTTGCAATTCCCATTGACTACATATATTGAACACCTTTTCATGTGCTTTATTACCAACTGTATATTTTTGGTGAAGTGTTTGTTGAAATTTTTGGCCCATTTTTTGTGGAGTTGTTTGCTTTTTTATTGTTAAATCTAAGAGTTCTTTATTCTAAATACAAGTTTTTATTATATATGTACTTTGTAACTATTTTCTCCCAATCTATAGTTTGTCTTTTCATTTTAGTAACAGTATCTTTTGAAGGCCAGAAGTTTTTAAAATTCTGTAAAGTAAGTCCAAACTATCAAATTTTTTTAAAGGATTTTGCTTTTAATGTTACATTTAAGACACCGTTACTTAACCCAAGGTCACAAAAATATTTTCCTATGTTTTCTTTTTCTTTTTTCTTTTTTTTTTTTACATCTTTATTCGAGTATAATTGCTTTACAATGCTGTGTTAGTTTCTGCTTTATAACAAACTGAATCAGTTATACATATACATATGTTCCCATATGTCCTCGCTCTTGTGTCTCCCTCCCTCCCACCCTCCATATCCCACCCCTCTAGGTGGTCACAAAGCACCGAGCTGATCTCCCTATGCTATGCGGTTGCTTCCCACTAGGTATCTATTTTACGTTTGGTAGTGTATATATGTCCATGCCACTCTCTCACTTTGTCACAGCTTACCCTTCTCCCTCCCAATATCCTCAAGTCCATTCTCTAGTAGGTCTGTGTCTTTATTCCCGTCTTACACCTACGTTCTTCACGACATTATTGTTTTCTTAAATTTCATATATGTGTGTTAGCATACGGTACTTGTCTTTCTCTTTCTGACTTACTTCACTCTGTATGACAGACTCTAGGTCCATCCACCTCATTACAAATAGCTCAATTTCGTTTCTTTTTATGGCCGAGTCATATTCCATTGTATATGTGTGCCACATCTTCTTTATCCATTCATCTGATGATGGACACTTAGGTTGTTTCCATCTCCTGGCTATTGTAAATAGAGCTGCAATGAATATTTTGGTACATGACTCTTTATGAATTATGGTTTTCTCAGGGTATATGCCCAGTAGTGGGATTGCTAGGTCGTATGGTGGTTCTATTTGTAGTTTTTTAAGGAACCTCCATACTGTTCTCCATAGTGGCTGTATCAATTAACATTCCCACAAACAGTGCAAGAGGGTTCCCTTTTCTCCACACCCTTTCCAGCATTTGTTGTTTCTAGATTTTTTGATGGCCATTCTGACTGGTATGAGATGATATCTGATGGTAGTTTTGATTTGCATTTCTCTAATATTAGTGATCTTGAGCATTCTTTCATGTGTTTGTTGGCAGTCTGTATATCTTCTTTGGAGAAATGTCTATGTAGGTCTTCCGCCCATTTTTGGGTGGGGTTGTTTGATTTTTTGTTATTGAGCTGCATGAGCTGGTTGTAACATTTGGAGATTAATCCTTTGTCAGTTGCTTCATTTGCAAATATTTTCTCCCATTCTGAGGGTTGTCTTTTGCTCTTGTTTATGGTTTCCTTTGCTGTGCAAAAGCTTTGCAGTTTCATTACGTCCCATTTGTTTATTTTTGTTTTTATTTCCATTACTCTAGGAGGTGGGTTAAAAAGGATCTTGCTGTGATTTATGTCATAGAGTGTTCTGCCTATGTTTTCCTCTAAGAGTTTGATAGTTTCTGGCCTTACATTTAAGTCTTTAATCCATTTTGAGCTTATTTTTGTGTATGGTGTTAGGGAGTGATCTAATCTCATACTTTTATATGTACCTGTCCATTTTTCCCAGCACCACTTATTGAAGAGGCTGTCCTTTCTCCACTGTACATTCCTGCCTCCTTTATCAAAGATAAGGTGACCATATGTGCATGGGTTTATCTCTGGGCTTTCTATCCTGTTGCATTGATCTATATTTCAGTTTTTGTGCCAGTACCATACTGTCTTGATTACTGTAGCTTTGTAGTATAGTTTGAAGTCAGAGGGCCTGATTCCTCCAGCTCCGTTTTTCATTCTCAAGATCGCTTTGGCTATTTGGGGTCTTTTGTGTTTCCATACAAATTGTGAAATTTTTTGTTCTAGTTCTGTGAAAAATGCCAGTGGTAGTTTGAGAGGGATTGCATTGAATCTGTACATTGCTTTGGGTAGTAGAGTCATTTTCACAATGTTGATTCTTCCAATCCAAGAATATGGTATATCTCTCCATCTATTTGTATCATCCTTAATTTCTTTCATCAGTGTCTTATAGCTTTCTGCATACAGGCCTTTTGTCTCCTTAGGTAGGTTTATTCCTAGATATTTTATTCTTTTTGTTGCAGTGGTAAATGGGAGTGTTTTCTTGATTTCACTTTCAGATTTTTCATCATTAGTGTATAGGAATGCCAGAGATTTCTGTGCATTAATTTTGTATCCTGCTACTTTAACAAATTCATTGATTAGCTCTAGTAGTATTCTGGTAGCATCTTTAGGATTCTCTATGGATAGTATCATGTCATCTGCAAACAGTGACAGCTTTACTTCTTCTTTTCCAATTTGGATTCCTTTTATTTCCTTTTCTTCTCTGATTTCTGTGGCTAAAACTTCCAAAACTATGTTGAATAAGAGTGGTGAGAGTGGGCAACCTTGTCTTGTTCCTGATCTTAGTGGAAATGCTTTCAGTTTTTCACCACTGAGGACGATGTTGGCTGTGGGTTTGTCATATATGGCCTTTATTGTGTTGAGGAAAGTTCCCTCTATGCCTAGTTTCTGCAGGGTTTTTATCATAAGTGGGTGTTGAATTTTGTCAAAAGCTTTCTCTGCATGTATTGAGATGATCATATGATTTTTCTCCTTCAGTTTGTTAATATGGTGTATCACACTGATTGATTTGTGTATATTGAAGAATCCTTGCATTCCTGGAATAACCCCCATTTGATCATGGTGTATGATCCTTTTAATGTGCTGTTGGATTCTGTTTGCTAGTATTTTGTTGAGGATTTTTGCATCTATGTTCATCAGTGATATTGGCCTGTAGTTTTCTTTCTTTGAGACATCGTTGTCTGGTTTTGATAACAGGGTGATGGTGGCCTTGTAGAATGAGTTTGGGAGTTTTCCTTGCTCTGCTATATTTTGGAAGAGTTTGAGAAGGATAGGTGTTAGCTCTTCTCTAAATGTTTGATAGAATTCGCCTGTGAAGCCATCTGTTCCTGGGCTTTTGTTTGTTGGAAGATTTTAATCACAGTTTCAATTTCAGTGCTTGTGATTGCTCTGTTCATATTTTCTATTTCTTCCTGATTCTGTCTCGGCAAGTTGTGCATTTCTAAGAATATGTCCATTTCTTCCAGGTTGTCCATTTTATCGGCATAGAGTTGCTTGTAGTAATCTTTCATGATCTTTTGTATTTCTTCAGTGTCAGTTGTTACTTCTCCTTTTTCATTTCTAATTCTATTGATTTGAGTCTTCTCCCTTTTTTTCTTGATGAGTCTGGCTAATGTTTTATCAATTTTGTTTATCTTCTCAAAGAACCAGCTTTTAGTTTTATTGATCTTTGCTATCATTTCCTTCATTTCTTTTTCATTTATTTCTGATCTGATCTTTATGATTTCTTTCCTTCTGCTAACTTTGGGGGTATTTTTGTTCTTCTTTCTCTAATTGCTTTAGGTGCAAGGTTAGGTTGTTTCTTCAAGATGTTTCCTGTTTCTTAAGGTAGGATTGTATTGCTATAAACTTCCCTCTTAGAACTGCTTTAGCTGCATCCCATAGGTTTTTGGTCGTCGTGTCTCCATTGTCATTTGTTTCTAGTAATTTTTTGATTTCCACTTTGATTTCTTCAGAGATCACTTCATTATTAAGTAGTGCATTGTTTAGCCTCCATGTGTTTGTATTTTTTACAGATCTTTTCCTGTAATTGATATCTAGTCTCATAGCATTGTGTTTGGAAAAGATACTTGATACAATTTCAATTTTCTTAAATTTACCAAGGCTTGATTTGTGACCCAAGATATGATCTATCCTGGAGAATGTTCCAGGAGCACTTGAGAAAATGTGTATTTTGTTGTTTTTGGATGGAATGTCTTATAAATATCAATTAAGTCCATCTTGTTTAATGTATCATTTAAAGCTTGTGTTTCCTTATTTATTTTCATTTTAGATGATCTGTCCATTGGTGAAAGTGGGGTGTTAAAGTCCCCTACTCTGAATGTGTTACTGGCGATTTCCCCTTTTATGGCTGTTAGTATTTGCCTTATGTATTGAGGTGCTCCTATGTTAGGTGCATAAATATTTACAATTGTTATATCTTCTTCTTGGATCAATCCCTTGAGCATTATGTAGTGTCCTTCTTTGCTCTTCTTTATTTTAAAGTCTATTATTTTAAAGTCTGATATGAGAATTGCTACTCCAGCTTTCTTTTGTTTTCCATTTGCATGGAATATCTTTTTCCATCCCCTCACTTTCAGTCTGCATGTGTCTCTATGTTTGAAGTGGGTCTCTTGTAGACAGCATATATATGGGTCTTGTTTTTGTATACATTCAGCCAGTCTGTGTCTTTTGGTGGGAGCATTTAATCCATTTCCATTTAAGGTAATTATCAATATGTATGTTCCTATTCCCATTTTCTTAATTGTTTTGCATTTTTTATTATAGGTCTTTTCCTTCTCTTGTGTTTCTTGCCTAGAGATGATCCTTTAGCATTTGTTGTAAAGCTGGTTTGGTAGTGCTGAACTCTCTCAACTTTTGCTTGTCTGTAAAGGTTTTAATTTCTCCATCAAATCTGAATGAGATCCTTGCTAGGTAGAGTAATCTTGGTTGTAGGTTTTTCTCCTTCATCACTTTAAATATATCCTGCCACTCCCTTCTGGCTTGCAGAATTTCTGCTAAAAGATCAGCTGTTAACATTATGGGGATTCCCTTGTGTGTTATTTGTTGTTTTTCCCTTGTTGCTTTTAATATGTTTTCTTTGTATTTAATTTTTGACAGTTTGATTAATATGTGTCTTGGTGTGTTTCTCCTTGGATTTATCCTGTATGGGACTCTCTGTGCTTCCTGGACTTGATTAACTATTTCCTTTCCCATATTAGGGAAGTTTTCAACTATAATCTCTTCAAATATTTTCTCAGTCCCTTTCTTTTTCTCTTCTTCTTCTGGGACCCCTATAATTCGAATGTTGGTGCATTTAATGTTGTGCCAGAGGTCTCTGAGACTGTCCTCAGTTCTTTTCATTCTTTTTTCTTTATTCTGCTCTGCAGTAGTTATTTCCACTATTTTATCTTCCAGCTCACTCATCCGTTCTTCTGCCTCAGTTATTCTGCTATTGATCCCTTTTAGAGTATTTTAATTTCATTTATTGTGTTGTTCATCATTGCTTGTTTCATCTTTAGTTCTTCTAGGTCTTTGTTAAATGTTTCTTGCATTTTCTCTATTCTTTTTCCAAGATTTTGGATCATCTTTACTATCATTATTCTGAATTCTTTTTCAGGTAGACTGCCTATTTCCTCTTCATTTGTTAGGTCTGGTGGGTTTTTATCTTGCTCCTTCATCTGCTGTGTGTTTTTCTGTCTTCTCATTTTGCTTATCTTTCTGTGTTTGGGGTCTCCTTTTTGCAGGCTGCAGGTTCGTAGTTCCCGTTGTTTTTGGTGTCTGTCCGCAGTGGCTAAAGTTGCTTCAGTGGGTTGTGTAGGCTTCCTGGTGGAGGGGACTAGTGCCTGTGTTCTGGTGTATGAGGCTGGATCTTGTTTTTCTGGTGGGCAGGTCCTCGTCTGGTGGTGTGTTTTTGGGATGTCTGTGGACTTATTATGATTTTAGGCAGCCTCTCTGCTAATGGGTTGGGTTGTGTTCCTGTCTTGCTAGTTGTTTGGCATAGGGTGTCCAGCACTGTAGCTTGCTGGTCATTGAGTGAAGCTGGGTGTTGGTGTTGAGATAGAGATCTCTGGGAGATTTTCGCCATTTGATATTATGTGGAGCTGGGAGGTCTCTTGTGAACCAGTGTCCTGAAGTTGGCTCTCCCACCTCAGAGGCACAACACTGACTCCTGGCTGGAGCACCAAGAGCCTTTCATCCACACGGCTCAGAATAAAAGGGAGAAAAAGTAGAAAGAAAGAAAAGGATAAAATAAAATAAAATAAAGGTAAAATAAAATAAAGTTATTAAAATTAAAATATAGTTATTACGAAAAAAAATTTTTTAAGTAAAAAAAAAAAAAACGGACAGATAGAACCCTAGGACTAATGGTGAAAGCAAAGCTATGCAGACAAAATCTCACACAGAAGCATACACATACCCACTCACAAAAAGAGGAAACGGGGAAAAAATAATGAATCTTGCTCTCAAAGTCCACCTCCTCAGTTTGGGATGATTCATTGTCTATTTGGGTATTCCATAGATGCAGAGTACATCAAGTTGATTGTGGAGGTTTAATCCGCTGCTTCTGTGGCTGCTGGGAGATATTTCCCTTTCTCTTCTTTGTTCGCACAGCTCCCGGGGTTCAGCTTTGGATTTGGCCCTGCCTCTGCGTGTAGGTCACAGGAGGGTGTCTGTTCTTCGCTCAGACAGGACGGGGTTAAAGGAGCCGCTGATTCGGGGGCTCTGGCTCAGTCAGGCCGGGGGTAGGGATGGGTATGGAGTGTGGGGCGAGGCTGCGGCAGCAGAGGCCAGCATGATGTTGCACCAGCCTGAGGCGCACCGTGCGTTCTCCCGGGGAAGTTGTCCCTGGATCCCGGGACCCTGGCAGTGGTGGGCTGCACAGACTCCCGGGAGGGAAGGTGTGGATGGTGACCTGTACTCACACACAGGCTTCTTGGTGGCGGCAGCAGCAGCCTTAACGTCTCATGCCCATCTCTGGGGTCTGCACTGTTAGCCACGGCTCGCGCCCGTCTCTGGAACTCCTTTAAGCGGCGTTCTTAATCCCCTCTCCTTGCGCACCAGGAAACAAAGAGGGAAGAAAAAGTCTCTTGCCTCTTTGCCAGGTCCAGACTTTTCCCCGGACTCCCTCCCGGGTAGCCATGGCGCACTAACCCCTTCAGGCTGTGTTTACGTCGCCAGTCCTCTCCCTGCGCTCCGACTGAAGCCCGAGCCTCAGCTCCCAGGCCCGCCCGCCCCGGCGTGTGAGCAGACAAGCCTCTCGGGCTGGTTAGTGCTGGTCGGCACCGATCCTCTGTTTGGGGAATCTCTCTGCTTTGCCCTCCACACCCATGTGGCTGCGCTCTCCTCCCGCGTCTCCGAAGCTTCCCCCCTCCGCCACCCGCAGTCTCTGCCCACGAAGGGGCTTCCTAGTGTGTGGAAACCTTTCCTCCTTCACGGCTCCCTCCCACTGGTGCAGGTCCCATCCCTATTCTTTTGTCTCTGTTTATTCTTTTTTCTTTTGCCCTACCCAGGTACGTGGGGAGTTTCTTGCCTTTTGGGAGGTCTGAGGTCTTCTGCCAGCGTTCAGTAGGTGTTCTGTAGGAATTGTTCCACGTGTAGATGTATTTCTGATGTATCTGTGGGGAGGAAGGTGATCTCCGTGTCTTACTCTTCCGCCATCTTCCCCCCCTCCCTCCTATGTTTTCTTCTAGAAGTTTTATAGTTTCATGTTTTACATTTAGGTCTATTATCCATTTTGACTTAACTTTTGTATCTAGTATATGGTATTGATCAAGGTTCTTTTTTTCGCATGTAGTGTTGTTCCAACACTTTGTTGAGAAATCTATCCTTTCTCCATTTAATTGCCTTAGCACTTTTATTGAAATCAATTGACCATATATATGTGAGTCTATGTCTGAACTTTCTATTCTGTTCCATTGATCTATTTGTCTATCTTTAGACCAATATCATACTATCTTGATTACTATAGCATTGTAAATCTTGAAATAATGTAGTTCAAATCCTCCAATTTCATTCTTCTTATTCAAAATTGTTTGGGCTATACTAGGTTCTTTGCATTTCCATATAGATTTTAGAATCCACTGGTCAACACAGACAAAAGGCCTGCTGGGAATTTGAATGGGATTGTATTGAAGTCTATATATTTAATTTGGAGAGAATTTGATATTTTAACAATATTGAGTCTTCTGATCCATAAACATAGTATATCTCTTCATTTATTTAGGTCAGTGGCTCTCAACTGGGGACAATTATGCCTCACAAAGGACGTTTGACAGTATCTGGACACATTTTTGATTATCCTAACTCACAGCAAGGGTGATACTGGCATTTAGTAAATAGAAGTCAGGAATAATGTCTAATAATCTGCAATACATAGAACAGTTCTAACAATGAAGAACCATCCAGCCCAAAACATCAATAGTGAGTGAGGTTGAGAAACCGTCATTTAGTTCTCCTTTACTTTTTCTCAACACTGTTTTATGGTTTTAGCATATAGAATTTACATATCTTATGAGACACATGCTTAAATTCTTAATAACTTTAATTCTATTATAAATGATAATGTCTTTAAAATTTCAATTTCTGATTATTCATTGCTAGTTTATACTGTTTTTTGTATACTCATCTTATATCCTGTAGCTTTGCTAAATTCACTATTTAGTTCTAGTAGATTTTTTGTAGATTCCATAGAATTTTCTACATAATAATTATGTCATCCACACAAAGAGAGGAAGAGGGAGGGAAGGAAGAAGAGACAGAGGGAGACAGAGAGACAGTTTTACTTCTTTCTTTCCAATCTCTATGTCTTTATTTATTTATTTTGCCTTATTGCACTAGCTAGCACCTCTAGTACAAAGTTGAATTGAAATAGTAAAAGCAAACATATTTTGCCTTGTTACTGATCTTAAGAGGAAGGCATTCATTCTTTTACCATTAAGTTTATACCTGTAGGTTTTTCATAGGTACTTTTCATCAGATTGAGGAAGTTCTCTTCCAGTCATAATTTTCTGTGAGTTTTCATTAGGAATGGATGTTTGATTTTACCTCTGATGAGATGCCTATATCATTTTTCTTTTTTATTCTATTAATATGGTAAATTACATTGATTGACTTAAGAATATTAAAATTAGCGTTGAGTTCCTGGAGTAAATCCCACTTAGTCATGATATACTATCCTTTCTATATTGTTGGATTAGAGCTGCTGAAATTTTGTTAAGAATTTTTGCATCTATGTTCAGGAGGGATATTGATTTGTATTCTTCACTTGTAATGTCTTTGTCTGGATTTGGTATAAGGGTAATGTTTTCCTCATAAAATGAGTTGGGAAATATTCCTTCTTCTTCAATTTTTGGGGGAGAGTTTGTGGAGAATTGGCACTATTTCTTCCTTAAATGTTTGATAGAATTCAAAGGAAAATTATTAGCATAATGTCTTCAAGGTTCATCCATGTTGTAACATGTGTCAGCATTCTGTTCTTTTTTAAAGGCTGAATAATATACCATTGTATGTATGTATCACATTCTATTTATCCATTCATTCACTGATGGACATTTGGGT
The DNA here is from genome assembly GCF_964270905.1 of Leucopleurus acutus. Taxonomy (NCBI): domain Eukaryota; kingdom Metazoa; phylum Chordata; class Mammalia; order Artiodactyla; family Delphinidae; genus Leucopleurus; species Leucopleurus acutus. The sequence continues at coordinate 87,661,345 of NC_139143.1, read as the reverse complement.
TGTTGCTGCCTTTTGGCTATTGTGAATCTTCTATGAACACTGGTGTACAAATACCTGCTTTCAATTCTTTTGAGTATTTACCCAGAAGTGGAATTCCTGATTTATGTGGCAATTCTATGTGGAACTCCCATACTATTTCCTATAGGGACTGCACCATTTTACATTACCAATAGTGCACAAAGGTTCTGATTTCTTCACATCCTCACCAACACTTGTTATTTTCTGTTTTGGGGGCTTTTTTGTTTTAGTAATAGCCATTTTAATGAATGTGAAGTGGAATCTCATTGTGGTTTTGATTTTCATTTTCCGAATGATATTTTCTAAGGTCTCACATTTACTCACATATTTCCCATTTCCAGTTTTCTTTATTAGTTTGCTTAGATCTAGATTTCAATCTTGTATCATTCCCCTTCTGCTTGAAAGAATTTCTTTAACATTTCTTTTTTTTTTTTTTTTTTTTTGCGGTACGCGGGCCTCTCACTGTTGTGGCCTCTCCCATTGTGGAGCACAGGCTCCGGACGCGCAGCCTCAGCGGCCATGGCTCATGGGCCTAGCCGCTCCACGGCATGTGGGATCTTCCCGGACTGGGACATGAACCCATGTCCCCTGCATCGGCAGGCGGACTCTCAACGACTGCACCACCAGGGAAGCCCTCTTTAACATTTCTTATTCTTATTGTGCAGATAAACTGTTGGGGAATCCTTTCAGATTTTGTGTGTCTGACAAAGTGTTTTTTCCACCTTCATGTTTAAAAGATATTTTTGCTAGTTATCAGGACTGACTACATAATTTGTGGGGCCCAAAGCAAAATGAAAATGTAGAGCCCTCTGTTCAGAATTATTAAGGATTTCAAGCCATCAACATCAGAATATTAGGGGAATTTCCTGGTGGTCCAGTGGTTAGGACTCAGCGCTTTTACTGCCAGGGCCTGGGTTCAATCCCTTGTTGGAGATCTAAGATCCAGAAAAAAAACAAAAAACAAAAAACAGCAGAATATTAAACCAAACACAGTCTTTTTGAGCATAGTACTGTGTGACTATACAAGTTGCACATGCAAGAAGACTACTCTGCTAGTTATAGAATTCTAGGTAACATTTTTTTTCAGTCCTTTAAAGATGTTGTTATGCTATCTTTTAACTTGCAATTTTTCTGATGAGAATTCTGCTCTCATTCTTATCTTTTTTTCCTCTGTACATAATGGAGGTTTTTTCCTCCTGAATGTTTTAAAATTTTTCTCCTTTATCACTGATCTTAAGCAATTTGATTACAATGTACCTTGGTGTAGTTATTTTCATGTTTCTTGTGCTTTGGCTTTGTGGAGCTTATAGTTTTCATTAAAATTGGACAATTTTTAGCCATTCTTTCTTTGAAAAATTTTTGTCACTCCTTCTAACATTTTTCCTTTGGGAACTCTAGTTACACATGTATTAGACCACTTGAATTTTCCCCACAGATCACTGATGCTTTGTTCTTTTTTAAAAGTCTTTTTTCTCTTTGTTTTATTTTGGATTATTTTTGTTCGTATGTCTTCAAGTTCACTAATCTTTTCTTCTGCAGTGTCTAAATTGCTCTTAATCCCATGCAGTGTATTTTTCATCTCAGATACTATCTTTTCATCTCTAGAAGTTTGATTTGTGTCTTTTAAAAAAATAACTTCCATATATTTTACTTAACTTGGTCAATCTTTATTTTACCTTCTTGAATATATGGAATGTTGTAAAAATGGTTTTAATTCTAACGTCCATGTCAGCTCCTAGTATGTTTCTAGTGATTGACGTGATTGATTTTTCTCTTCATTTTGAATAGTGTTTTCCTGCTTCTTTGTATACCTGGTAATATTTGATCAGATGCCACATATTGAGCATTTTATTGTTGGATTCTAGATAATTTTTATTTCTGTAATTATTCTTGAGCTTTATTCTGGGACATAGTTAAGTTGCTTCAAAATAGTTTGACCCTTTTGGGTCTTGTTTTTAAGGTTTGTTAGGTGGAACCAAAGAAACATTTCATAACTTTCCCCTTTACTGGGCTGATACTTCTTTGAGTACACTACCCAATATCCCATGAATTATGAAAATTTTTTCTACTTCTGTTGCTGGAAAAACAAACTCTTCTCATCCTGTATCAACCAAGAAGATTGTCCCTCTGATTCTCTTATATGGTTCTTACCCCAGCCTTAGTTTCCTCATACAAATATGCTGATCAGTACACAGCTGAATACTCAAGGGGGTTGCTTTGCAGATCTCTGGAATTTTCTCTCTTTTTTGGTACTCTGCTCTATGAACTCTTGCTACCTTGGCCTTCCCGAGTTCCTAGCTTTACCTTAACCTAGGGAGATAACTAGGCTCTGCCTTGGCTCCCTCTCTTACCACTACCAGCTATAAACTCTCTCCAAGAAGTAAACTAGGGCAGTTGTGTGCCTCACTTTGTTTCTCTTTTCTCTGGGATCACTATCTGTGTTGCCTAATATCCAGTGTCTGAAAATCTTTCTTTCATATATTTTGTCCAGGTTTTTAGTTATTCCTATCAGTGGTGAGTGGTAATAAATATTGACCCTGTTACTTCATGCTGTTTGGAAGTAAATGTGGCTTTCTAGTTATCTTTTAAATTGCATTTTTAAACCCTGGCTATACATTTGAATTACTTAGGGAAAGTTTTAAAAACTTATGTACAGGCTCCACTCCAGACCAATTAAATCATACTCTTTCAGATTGAGGCCCTAGCCTCATGTACAAAAGCACTCATGTACAGCAAGTTTAGAGAACCACTGAATTAAAGAACTGTTGCATTCATAAATAGTTCTGAGAGACTTTTGTGTTCTGTCACTCCAACTAAGACACAAAGGTGGTTAGGTTTTTGTTTTTGATAAGCAGTGTGGAGCTATAGAAGGTTTTAAAGCAGGGTAGTGATGTACTTAGATCTTTGTTTTAGAAACATAAGTGTGACAACTGTGTGGGAGATGGAATGAAGTGGGTTGAGTGAAAAGAAGGGATAACTAAGAAGCCGTTACAAGTGGTTTGGGGTCTGAGGTTACAAGGGCCTGAACTTAGGCAGTGGTAGCAGGAATGCTGAAGAAGGGATAGATTTGAGAATTTCTTTTTTTTTTTAATTTTAATTAATTAATTTTTCATTTTTGACTGCATTGGGTCTTCATTGCTGTGCACAGGCTTTCTCTAGTTGCAGTGAGTGGGGGCTAGTCTTCATTGTGGTGCTCAGGCTTCTTATTGTGGTGGCTTCTATTGTTGCAGAGCACAGGCTCTAGGCACATGGGCTTCAGTAGTTGTGGCATGCGGGCTCAGTAGTTGTGGCACAATCAGTAATTTCAGCACGCAGGATCTAGGGCATGTGGGCTTCAGTAGTTGTGGCTTGCGGGCTATAGAGTGGAGGCTCAGTAGTTGTGGCGCACGGGCTTAGTTGCTCCATGACATGTGGGATCTTCCCAGACCAGGGCTCGAACCCATGTCCCCTGCATTGGCAGGCAGATTCTTAACTACTGTGTCACCAGGAAAGCCCCTAGATTTGAGAATTTCTGAGGTAGAATTGGTGGCACTTGTTGATCAATGAAGTATGGGAAATGAAGAAGAGGGAGGAAACAAGAATTACTCTTAAATTTCTAGGTCAAATATGGAATGATTACTAATGTCATCTACTGAGAGAAAATATGGTAGGAGAAGTAGATATCAGGGAAATGAATTACTTTCATGTGGGACATCCAAAAGGAGGTGTCTTGCAGAACTGTATCCTGACCGCTAAATCTTTCTGGGGCATAAAAGAGAGAAAACATTTAAGTGCATATCTTTTGAGTGTGTTGTATGGTTTTGAACAGATGTTCAAAAGATGTATCGTTCTGCTTTTATTTGATTTAGGTTAATATTAAAATCTGTTTGCATTTCTTAGGCATACATCAGTCTACATTAAAGTAAAGTAGATGGCTTCTGGATGACAAGATATTACGTCAGGGATTAGTGCAGACATTTGTTTCTCTGTTTTTTTTTTTTTTTGTCTTTTTTTTGGAGGGGGGAGCACTTACTCATTCCTCCTTTCTCTGGACAATAACTCTACATCTCCTTTGGAGAATTACCCTTTTTTTTTTTGCCATTGCTTTATTAAAGTCTTATGCGATGGTCTATTAAGGTACCCTGCCCTCTTCTAGATAGATAAGGGTAATGAGACCCACACTAGTATAACCTGACTCTCTGCATGGACATCGCATCTTCATGGAGAAACACAAGAGTAGAAAAAATGGTTGGGACCAATTGGTTTCTTCTTGCTACCTGAGTTCTTATTGCTTCCCCTGCTTCTGTCCCTTCTGAACCCTTTTTTTTTTTTTTTTGAGTTTTCAACTGTTCTGTTGATTCTGTGGGTCTCCCCTTCCAGTATCCTCTTTTTAGAAACTAAATTTAGCCAAATTTAGTTCTGGTGAGGAGATAGACAGTAAATAAGTAAATAAATATACAAATAAAATGATTTCTAATGGTAATAAGGCTTACAAGGAAAATAAAGTAGAGTTATTGGTTAGAAAGGAATGGAGGCAGATGATGGGAGAGCCTCAATTGTAAAACCCTTAAGGTAGGAATAAGCTTGGTATGTTTGAGCAACACAAAGAAGACCAAGGCAGCTGGAACATGCGAAACAAAAGGAGAATGGCAAGAGATAAGGGGGATGAGGTGGGCTGGGCTAGGTCATCTGAGACCTGTAGGCCATAGTAAAAAGTTGATTTTATTCTAAGGACATTGGGAAACCAAGGAAGGGTTTGAAGCAGGAGCATGATATGATCTGGAAAATGTTTTAAAATATCACCCTGCTATTGCAAAACAAACTTTAGGTGTGAAAGAGTGCTTCTAATAGCAGAAGCAGGGAGGCTGCTTTGAAGACTATTCCAGTAAGTAGTACAGATATAAGAAAATGGTGATTTAAATCTTGGTGCCAGCAGTGGGGCTGGTAAGAAGTGAACAGATTCAGAATGAGTTGGAGGTAGAGCCAACAGGATTCATTGGTGTATTGGATGAGGGGAATGAAGTTTAAAAAGGAGGTATCACAGGCCTTTTAAAAAAGAGTAATTTAACTCTAAAATTGCTCTAAAAATTAAGTCTATAAACAGAAAATAATTTTAATGTCAGTTTAAAAAGAAAGAGAGTAATTTTTCCTCATAGTCTCAGGAATTAGTTCAGGGATGGGCACTGACTCAAGTTAGTGCAGACAGGATTCTTTAGGAACCTTCTGAAAGTGGCAACCTTTCTTCTAATGGATGTGAACCTGAAGAAGAATGTAAGCCTGGGCCTGCTGGCAGATAACTTGCTACCTTGCAGACACTGAAAATAAAACCAGCACAGAAAATAATTGACAGAGGAGAGAGAAAACTCCATTTTTGGAGTCTCTGTATTAAGCCGTATTTGAAACCTCTGGTTGAGGTTTTTGCTTAACCTTAGTTGAAGTTTTATCCCCACTCAGTATGGGAGTGGTGGTGTTTAGGTGAAGGGACAAAAGAATGACAGTCACACCCATAGAGAAGACCCTGGATAATGTAAAAAATACCTTCGCAGAGGGTTGTGTATGTTGACAAGATGGTGGTAGTGTTTATGGTGGGAAGGTGTAGCAGGCAGGGAGATGTTTGCCTCAGGACCCTGCAACCTCTTCTTCAAGTTACTTGTTCTCTCAGTCTTGTTTGCCAGAACATACTCATAAGTATAGGGGATTTGTACTAGATCTCACAGGAGTTCCAAACAGAGTTCGTGATTTAGATTTTTGATCACTGACATCCATGGCAGCAACATTAATATTGTTATTGTTATTACATGTATAATTTACATTATTAATAATATTTATTGAGTACTGGCTACATGCCAGCATTATACACATCTTAAGCAATGTATAAGCATAAGCTCATTTAATCCTCACTACAATTCTGTGAGAAAGATGCTATTATTATCCCTGCTTTTTTAGAAAGCTTAAATGATTTGACAAGATCACACAGTTATGAAGTGGTAGAGGTGGTACTCAACTGGCAGGTACTAAATTTTTGTTTCATGTGCATTAGAGTCATTATTTCTCTTCATCTTGTATGCTTTAAATTCTTTTTCCTTTTAATGGCCCTAGATCTGCTTTTCCTTAAAAAACAAATCAAAACAAACAAAAGCAACAAAAAGCCTTTGATAGAACTTAGACGAAAAATGGTTTGGTCTCCAAATTAGCATAACAAGCGTGAAATGTCATCTGTTTTAAAATAATAAACGGCATTACTAAAATCTGACCTTGTGAGGATTTGCTTTCAATTCATATGGCAAAATGCCTGAAGGTCAACACAGAGAAATGAATGACCTGTTTAAAACAAAAGGAAGTGTACCTAGACATGAGTGAGAGTCTATCAAAAAAGCATCAGATAGCTCCATATTCAGGTTAATAAAATTGGGTGAATTGCACATTTCAAAAGAGAATCTGGGACACTGTGCAAATAACAAAGACTTAAAGCAAACTGGGCTCACTGCCCAGAACAGTGGGCACATGTGGGGGGCTTTTCTCCACTGTGTGTGTGCTCATGTACACCCACATTTAACCATACAACACTCGCCAGAGAAAATGGAACCAATAATAGAATTGTCAACATGAACAAGTATACAAACAGAAACAATACCATATTTTGGCATCCTTTTAGTCTCCATAATATTCCAATCTATAACATCTTTTTGCCTCATTGCTATATAAATCTTGACTTTGGAATCTCCAACTAAATATTGAAACTAAAATGTACAGCTTTATTGTTGTTTCAATAAGAAGGCATTTCATGGATTTCACATATCTTCTAAAAGAAAAATAAATGTTCTTGGTAGTAATTAAAAGCACATCTGGAAAGAGAATGCTTAGGCAGTATATTCTACAGAATGGTCCTACAAAAGTACTACTTATCATTCCCTTCATTTTCACCATAAATCTACTTTCCAGTTGTGCAGCCTTAAATAAATGCTCTGAATTCCTTGTCCTTCTTTACTGTAAAGAGAATAGATTCTTTGTGAGTGGGAGGGCTGGATCTCTAACTCTACAGCATGACCTTGGATTGAGGGAAGGTTCAGGAATCTGTGTATCAGTTATTTATTGCTGCATAGAAAATTACCCCAAAACTTAGGGACTATGATGGTTAATTTTTTTTTTCTCTTTTCAATGACTTTTATTTTATGATGGTTAATTTTATGTGTCAACTTGACTGGATCACAAGGTACCCAGATGTCTGGCTAAACATTATTTCTAAGTGAATCTGTGAGGGTGTTTCCAGATGTAATTAGCATTTGAAATTAGTAGACTGAGTAAAGCAGATTGCCCTCCCCAATGTGGGTAGGCACGATCCAATCCACTGAGGACCTAAATAGAACAAAAAGATGGAGGAAGGGAGAATTTGTTCTCTCTCTCTGCCTAACTACTGAGCTGGGATATTAGTCTTTTGACCTCGGACTGGGACTTATACAGTGGACCCTCTTAGAACAACACCATTGAATTTCTGGGGTTTCCAGCTTCCAAAAGCAGATCATAGGATTTCTTAACCTCCATAATAACATGAGCCAATCACTTATAATAAATCTCTTTCCAATACCAAGAGTGTGATTACCAAGGATTATTGGGGGCCCTCTTAGAGACTGGCTACCACCGTCTGCATCCGTTACCTGAACTCCTGGAAATTAGAGGAACAACAGTATTTATTCCTTCCCTTCCTTCCTTCTAGAATGAGACTATTACAAATCAAGCACAAAAATCAAGGAGGAGTATAACCAGAGCTGAGGCTAAAGATTATGCCAAGCTATGTATGTCCTATTAAAGATTTTTGACCGTATCTTCAGAACAATAAAAACCTCAGACTCTGCTAGCTCAGTCAGCTCTCCAAGTATCCCTGGAAGGTATTGCTGGCAGTGACCGGCTCTGGCTGTCTTCTTGGATGCCTTAGGGTTGAGGGAATTGATTTCTGAGTAGACAGTGTAACTTGTTTGCAGCATAAGAGGGGGACTGGTTGGGGAACTCTGCCTTAGATAACCTATTGGGAGACCACGCTGTACATGTAGTTTAGTTTCTAATATAAATTAGCAAAGCTGCTTTCAGATTGGTCAGGGCTTGGGAGAGCCAGAAACTGGGGGAATATATGCAGTTTAAATAATTATTAATAGTGATATTAATGTTATTAATAAAAGTAATAACTATTGATTTTTAAATTATTAACTTTCACAATCACTTTTCATTGTTGCATCATTTCACTCTTGAAGTAATAACTAAAATTTTATGTTTGAAGGATTACCAGAATTTCAACATGTAAATCATATAAGGAGATTTTCACTCCAAATAATACCTTGAATACTTACTTGTATCTGAGAGTGATTGTTCAGATATTAACAAAAATCTAGATGGCATACTTTATTTGTACTACCGGCATGTTATGCTGATTAGCTATTATGGGAACCCACATGAGCACAAGTTCAGAGATGTAAGAAACAATATGAAGTTAGCATTCAGTTGTTGGGTTTGCCAAAGCCAAAGCCAAATAGCAGATTTTGGCTCAATGGCAATGCCAAATTTTGATACGTCTCTAAATTTCATACCCTCTTTTTACTCTTCTAGTTTGACACAGGGGCTAGTTTTTCTCAGCCTTCAACTTCAGCTCTGCAGTGGCTGCAGCTCTTTTCTCTTTTCCTTGCTTCAGTGAAACCTTAAAAGACTCTCACCTCCCTCCTTTTCAGCTGGCCCTCAAGACTTCCCTACCCTTTACCCCATCCTCTCAGGACAGTTCCCTACTCGCTCTGTGGATGTCAAGGAGCACCAGAAGCAAGGCCCAATCCCTAAAAATAAAGCTATTGGAAACTGAGCTAAAACGTCAGGCCCTGCCTTCTATGAAAGAAAACTGGAAGCAGAGTCTGGCCCTCGGTGAAGGAGCTGTCAAGAACCTGGCAAATGGTTCAGCTCTCCAGGTTAATGTTCAGAGCTATGACTCTAACATCCTGTCCAAAGAGTAGGTTTTTTTAAAAAAAAATTTGTACAAGGGACCCAAGACTAGCAAGACAGGCTGTCCTTGTGAGGCCGATGTAGGTAGAGAGGAAGAAGGAAGGCCTGAGTGCCTCACCACTAGGAGCCAGGCAAGCCACATGAAGGAACATGCAAATGCCTGGTGCCTACAGAAGGCCTGGCAGGTAACATAGATGTTGAAGCAAGTCAGGTGTAGGATCATATGTAGGGGGAGTGTTGGTGACTGTGATTACCTGGACCTTTCATGTCCCAGCTAATGGCCAAACAAGACACATTGTAAGGCTGAGTCTGTAAGATAGGTTCTGCCAGCAGGGGCACCTGTAGGTGGTTTGCAGTGTCACACCATCAGCTCTGGTACTCACGCGTGAGCAGCTCTTGCCAAAGGAGAGGCTCCAGTTTGATGAAGTTTCCTAAGCAGCTGGAATTCATTGCAGCCTTTATGGAGGAGGTAGCGTGGCTACTTTGATTTCCAAAGCCAACTGCAGTTCATGTGACAGAAAGACTAAAGGTGAGGCGGATTTGGTTTTTGAGTTGAGTGAGCAGGTACCTCAAACTGAGAGTAAGGGCTCAGGGTTTTCTTAAAAAGGATAGGTGCTTGAAAATTCCATTCTAGTTATATTAGCAGCAACTCATGAGGTAAACTGTTCTTTTTTCCCTCTTCCACCATCTCCCCTTCTCATCTGTTCTATCATCTCCCTGATGCCCTATAAAACCCAGAAACGTTCCCTTGAGCCTTAAAACTATTCGGGAAGGAGGTTGGAAGAGCTGGCCTTGGCTCATATAGTCACTTTTGCCCTGTGGTGTCTTAAAGGTACCACCTGATACCTGGCAGTTCATTACACACAGAGAGCTGTTGCCAACAAGGTCAGCAGAACACAGCATTAGAGAGTACCGGTTTGGCTCTTGTCACACCACCTGGGATGAACAACAGGGTGCCGACCAGAGTGGAGCAAGTAAGGCGCTCACTGCCAGGATTATGCACATGCAGATCCTGTCTTTATTTAAGATTTTGACATTTTGTTCATTATGGATTTTTTGCAATAATTTTATTTTTTAAAATATTGCATTTGAATATTGCATTTGTCTTGATTACCGAGCTTCTGACATCTTTTAAAATTTGTACCACAGGTGACTACTTCCCTCCCCTCACCTTAGGTCCAGCCCTGAACTCCTTCACGGTTGAATCAAAAGCTTGAACCAGTTGTCAGCCCATCAGTACCAGGAAACTTCTGGCCTTGATTTTTCCCTCCCTCTGTCTCCTGAGAATTTACCAAAGCCAACAGATAGAAGATGCAATCATTCTTTTCTTTATATCACAACCTTTGATTTAGAGTCAGCTAGTATTTCTATACCTATTGGTATATCACAGACCTAGCCTAAAAATGGGAAATACTTTTTGTCTAATTTAAAGATTATTTTAGTTGAAAAGAATCATAGTGGTTAAAGTTGGGTGTGTTTGTCCTTTTACTGAACTGATATGATCTAGAATGGGATTAACTCTTATGGCCACTCTACTCACGTGAACTTTGCAAGGATAAAGGACTGTTGGGGTATGCTCAGTTTTTGTCTAGGATTGCCAGATGTTTGATATTGAACTCCACAGCTCAGTATTTTGGCTTCTTATATGCTAAGATGAAAATGAAAACAAAAGTGCATATACAAATGAGGGATTTTTCTCATTAAAATGTTTTCTTGATTGTATGAGTCTTTCTGGGGCTGTATCTCAATATTTCTGAACCCTTGCCAGCTGGAAGAAAGGACAAACAGCTGTTCTAAACTGCCAAGAAATTTACTTCCAGTAGTGCCAAGTGTAGAAGAGGGAATTTGTCTCTGTTGTATATTTCGCCTTTGTCCTTGGAGTGATTATTTTGATGAGCCCTCTTGGTTGTGCAGATTTAAGCCAAATAGCTACCAGGGAGAGCTCCTGATATTAATTAAGTAACAATGCAAATACATCAATCAGGTTCTGTTTAATAGTGACAAAAGCTGACCTAGGAGAGCTAGTATATTCTTTTACATAATCACAGTAATTTAATAATTTTAGTTATTCTTAGGAGATACACACTGAAATATTTAGGGGTGGAGTGCCTG